>NC_060214.1:34547222-34854444 GCF_021130785.1 Homalodisca vitripennis
ATTTTTCACATTCACAAATTTCAAGTTTTAACTGTTCATAATACGCCATTCTACCAATATTTCTCCACGACAATTTCTATGCTTTTTGCCACTTTATCACTTTATGGGCTTACAGCCCCTTAGATAAAACATATCTAAGGCACAGTTGATGTATATAAAATTAAAATGTAAACAAAGAGTCCATATAAGAATATTAACAACAATATACGAGTACAATGCGCTTGTATAGACACACACTGCTACACAGAAAGAACAGGAAAACTACTTTGTGAACTAAAACTGTGTAACTGCACCTGCAACTAGATGCGTCGGCCTTCGAAGGGTGAAGGAGGGTGAGCGTCTCCCAGAATGTGAAATCTCAGGCTACCAGGTCGTTGGCTTTAGTAGTAGAGTCTATCGTAATAGCTTCAGACGTGTATAAAACGACAAATCAGGCATAGGACAATTGTAATCACAAATATTAATTTAGACAAACAGGATATAATTGAATGGATGACATTATAAAATGCCAGTAAAAACGTGATAAACATAATATTAATATCAAAATTATAACAACTATCATAATTTGTGTTTGTGCGATGGATAAAAATCAGACCTGTACGGCAATACTTGGAATGTCATTACGATTACTTTTTAATACTGTTTTTATGAGAGTAAATTCAATATGGCCGACAGCCTAACACTCCTCTTACTACTTCCCGAAGGTAGACAAAGTAAATTGAATATTTGGTCGGCGCTACAAAGTGTGCGATCTTGCACTCCGCATCCCTAGCATAAATATGAAGTGGGTGACGTGTTCAAATTTACGACAAATCGGGCTCCACCAAACCTGGTCATGGGGAAACCTGCTACCTTCCCGGTATTGGACACAAAGCGTACTGTGCTGCGAATATTTCGTCGGCACTACAAAGTGTGCGGTTTTGAAAGATCTGATGTGATCATATTTATGACTCTTGTGGCTTCCAGGAATCCTGTAAGTCCTTAGAAGATTATACAGCAACCCTTGCACCCGAACGAGCCCACGCCGCCTTTAGGGTAGATCGCCCTACCTGCCTTCCCTGTGTCTTTGACTTACATAGTAGACCTTAGTCTGCAACACTGTTGTTTTTTATCATTTGGTTAACTAACATAGGTTAATATTTTTTTAATTTATGAAATCTGCATTTTATTTCATGAAAATAGAGTCCTAACACAAAATACATACGAAATACCTCACGTCTCTAACAAATAAAGGGTCCAATTGTAAACGTAACTTTGTAATATCAATCAATTAGACTTTATTTTAATACGTTAATAAGGCAAATAAGCAATATATATTACAAAATATCAAAACCATAACGAGACTGCCATACGAGCAACGTAGCTATGGTAGGAAGAGTTGATTCAATTGAATGTTTAATTTAGCTCCAGTTCACCTTCCTTTTATTGCAGCGTTTGGTATCTGACGCATCTCAAACCTGAATCCTGGAATTTGGAGTCTGTTCGTCTGAAGAGATCCAAAGAAAGACGGCGACGAATAAGCTCTAACGAACCTTTACATCGTTTCGACATCAGACACATCTATAAATAAGGAATGGTGAACTGGAGTTGAATTCAACATTCAAATTGAATCAACCCTTCTTACTCGTAGCTATGTTATGTGAGGAAATCTCGTCTGTTCCACCGTGCTTAGAGATCGTGTTAGAAACATCGTAGCGAACCCAATCGTCCACCTGATTAAACAATGAGACTGCCACTTCACCTATTTATAGGGTTTCCTGATGTCGAAACGATATAAGTGTTCGTTTGAAGCTTTTTCATCGCCGACTTTATAACTCTTCAGACGAACGTGACTCCAGATTCCAGGAGTCAAGTCTGAGACAGCGTTAGCCTATATACCAGATGCTGCAATAAAAGGAAGGTGAACTGAAGTTAAATTCAACATTCAAATATTATCTTACGGTTAACGTAACAGCGAGAATGATTAATCTGCCTGTTTATTATTTAAAATAAATTATGAAATTAAAAATGTTTTACTATTTTACTTGTCATTAGCAGTATGACAATATCATTATCGTTTTGTAATTTTGTAATATGATGAATATATATCATAAAATTTATTTGCATATTAACGGTGTGTATTAAACAGCCTAAGTTTAGCTGATACTACGAGTACAAAGTTTATTTGATCACTGACCCCTTTATTACGTCAGGGATGTCGTAGGTATTTCGTGCTTGGTCTCTATTTCATGAAATATAATGCAGAATAAAAAATTAATGAATATTAATCCAACATAAAATGAATAAACTGGCAGTTTTGCAAGCTACAGTGCGGGGCTGCGCGTGTGACGGTGTATGCGCGCCGGGGCGCGATGGTGGGGCTTTCTTCGCAGTGCGCTTTTTTCTAAGCAAAAATTATACAAAAATAAACTCTAGTTATCGATTTTAATTGAATATTCAATTTTAAACATGTACATTTAATTCAAAACTTTATTTAAAAAAATATACTTGATTATAATGATTGTTTAGACTACATCCAATTTTTGTGTTTACTATTGGTATTCCTGTTCTGGGCTACTTTGATACATTCGTTTCTGGCATAAGTTGAAACTTTCCGTCAAATGAAAGCTGCCAATACAATTGTGAAATTGAATTTAGGGTCCAATTTTTAGGGTAGCGTACAAAATAAAACTCAAATAAAAATAATAATATAACATTTAGATTTAGTAATATGTTACACATTAGGTAATTTACTTATCAGCTGTCTAAAGCGACAAACCTGCACATATTGGAATTACATTCATTTATATTATACTAGCAGTTACCCGTGGCTTCGCACGCAATGTCGTGGGCTTTATGCTTGTGGTTCGAGTTAACTATATTTCCTAATTTGCTTTGTTGCTACTATTAAGAAGTGTATATTTATGGTCGTTGTAATTTACTCTGGTCCTGGTATCTTTGTGCAATTTTGATTTTCCTCTTTTTTCCCGATCAAGAATATATAATTATATATAGATATATCAGTAAATTTTCCGCTCGCCGGTCCCACCTGAGTAAGAATATCCATCTTACTCCTGAAAAAGCATCAAAAGATACTGTAAGCTGTCATAAGATCTATGCAACTCTGATATTTTTCCAAACTGTCGCCACGGCTGCGCAAACCCAAATCCCATTCATCAAATTGTTGTCCAGCAATCACTACTATAAGTCGTAAGGTTTAGCCAGTATAAACGATGAAAGTGCTAAAAAATATCAATTTCCGCATTACACAAACTTTTCTCCACTTTATACGATTAAAATATTGATGTATCATACCTAGGAACCTGCCATAGTTCATAACGAAGCAGACAGTGAAAACCGTATCAAAATCCGTAGAGTAGTTTAGAAAATATCAATTTGCAAACAGACCAACACAGAAAGTGACTTTAATTTATACTACGTATTGATACTAATTTTGGCTATAGATTAATTAATTTTTACAAACATGTTGGTGTTTTATGCTTCTTATCTATATAGCATGTAATTAAGAGCATCCCGCATACTTTTTCCCGCATAATTATCCCGAGTTACAAGGTTAAATCTTAACCCCTTCCCCTAGGTCTGAGATCCCTAAGTCGATCTTTGGGTCTTCTCAGGGGATTGACATCACAGCGTATCTCTGATTGGCTGAAACCAATACTGGCCACGCCCTCAAGTACCTTTTCTGCTTAAATATATAAAACCCTTTGTGTGTCGGAAGGCTCGACCGTCGGCCGCTAGGGTTGACCCCCACTCGCGCTTCGTTTGATGCAAAGACTGAAAGGGGTGTGGGAGGTTTTTCGCTTTACCCCCACCATCATTCTTTGAGTGTCCTTTTCCGACGTGAAGTAAGATTATTGTTTCAGTTCTTGTAGAGCTAGTGTCCAGTTACGACCTTAAGATGACCCGTCGTCGGAACCGAGCAAGGAGTTTCGGAAGAAGACATAACGACGATGCAGGTAGGTCCAAGCTGAATTAATACATTATTAACTACTAATAAGACAACATAATATATGTACTTGTGTTCTAAAAAATTGTTATTTTTCATGTACTCAGAGATAGGGTATTGATGAATTTGAAAAAAATAATTATAAGAACTTGCAATCAAATGTAATGTAACTTATTTTCGAAAATATAACGCATAGCAAGACACTATGTTTGATTTATTTTAAGTAAATTGTAGCACTAATACCTTTCAAAATTTTCTAATTGGCTGAGCGTTAGTGAACATTCGTATATCTGTCTTGTGCGTTACCACCATGGTTACGAGAAAATTACCGAAAAACAGATTTGTAAAAAAAAAACATTTTAATATGTGACATAGGCCTACTAACAAAAGTGATCTAACTATTTGCAAGATACCCCGAGAAATATATCATCTGTAGACCGCATTTGGCAGAAAACTTCATTTGTACATATGATGATGCTGCGTATACATCATTGAAGTCTGTAAGTCCGTGTTCTGGCAAGATTTATTTTCTGTGTGAAGTAAATAAAACAATGGACTGTAAAGAATTATTTTCTGGATGATTTACTGTCTCTCTATCCATTGACGCGACTTCTCGACATGGAGATATAGATTTAACATTTATTAAAGTAAACTTCAGCCAAGGTCTGGCGTACTTTTACCTTCCGGTAGACAGTTTGAGAATATTTAATATTTTCAGGTTACAAATTAACGTTAAAAAATATGTTAAATGCATACTTTTAAAAACAATTGCATTATTTAACCGTTTCTATTCCGTACTGCCTAAAAATAAATATTTCACATTTTAGAAGAAACTTAACAACACGGAGTAATGACAAGTCAACACAATAAAAAAATACCCGTTCTCATTAAGAATAGGAAGAAAATCAAAACCAATGAAACCCAAGAATAAGATTACACGACTTTATTGGATTTTTTGAATTCGACTGAATGGTTATTTTTTAACATGAAAAAATTGTATGAACAATTCCTGCTTATTATCAGCGTTTATTTCTTTAAATTATATATTGTTATTAAACGTGTTAGCTGTATTGTTTTGAAAATATTGCAAAAGAATTATATTTATTAAGGCAGTTTATTTAAGAATGCAATTAATTATAAATAATTCTTTAACTCCCTGTTTAAAGTGTTTTATTGAAGATGAAAGATTAGAAAGAATTGTAGGATTTCTGAAATTTGCCATCGTTATACACGTAGCCTATGTCAGTTATTTTTGGGGATATTTCGACGATTGGAATCTACCCTCTTCTTCAGATGTATGAAAACCTTACTTAACGGCCCTTGTTATAATAGTGTCACAAATAAGCGCACTTTGTAGAAAACGTACACGCCCCGACTCGCACACACTGTCACACACGCGCAGTCCGACCTATCTGTCGTCACTTGTGTTTCCGTGACACACATACTAGGCTTTAGTCTGCAAACCGCTAACTTTAATATTTTATTTCAGGTTAATATTCTTGTAATTATTTGATTCTACATTTTATTTAATGGAATTTGAGTCTAATAACGAAATGACTACGACATTCCTGAATGATCTAAAAAATAAAAGTGTCAATAATCAACTATAGGCTACGTTTTAGGTAATTAGACTTTTTAACAAACACCTGATAATAAACAAATACATAATAATATATTAAAAACCTATAACGGGTTTACCATATCGTTCATGGTAAATATAAATTATAATTCATTTGATATTATTTTTCGATTTATATGAAATTTCACAATTTGATAATTTTTGTGAAATATTAAACATATAGATTACAGTAATCATTCTTGTGTTACCTAGGCTAATTTCTTGAGGTGGCGGATAAAATTTAATTCGTTATGATCTCTCATTTCCCGACATATCTCGAGTTTAGTAATTTCTTTCAAATTCTGGTAAATATATTATAAACGAAGACATCAAATATACCGTACTTAGGCCTAATTATAGGTGAACCAATTGCGTTATGGAGATAAAGCATTTAAAATATAGTGCATTATCTGAGGATAATCTCTTATTTTTGGATAGTTACTGAAATGATGTTCTTTTTACCAAATTTTGTCAAGTACTCTATTGAAGTAGATTTAAAATACTTTATTTCGCTGAGTTTCACAATTATTCACAGTGATTGTAGAGTATACAGTATAGTGGTTCACGTGCTAATATGTTGATTTTCTGTGGATAATGCGTGAGGTTTTTAATAATTATAGGTATAACGTACATATAACAATGGTAAATATCCGAAATCCTTTTATACTGCCAAACCTTCCATTGCAAATAAAAAAAAGAATAATGTAAGTTACTTCTTACGAAATTTTATCAAATATATCATTGAAGTAGACATGCAATGCTTTATTCCAGCCTATAAATAAACTCATCAATAGGGGTTGAAACCATTTCAAACACATTCTGAATGAAAATTTTCGGTTGTTCATTTCCCTTTTTGTAAAATAATTTAGATTACGCCCTTGTAGTTCAAGTTACATAAAAACTTAAATTAGTTATTTAATGTAGATGCCATTACAGTACTGACGCTATTAAAATGTAGTTGGCTATAATTTTTTCGGGAATGTTTTACTTTTACTTTCATAATCATTTTTATCCAAATTACTCAAATTAAGATCTTATTTCCGTATTGTTGAAAGTGAGACTTAAAACGCTTTATTTTAGTTGTTAATATTCTTCAACAAATGGGTTACGTGTATGTTTTTTCCAAATATGTTTGATTCCGTATTTGAATGTTATACTGATACTGTTTATAACAACTTTATAAATCACTAAGAACACACGTCTACAATATACTAACAAATATTATTCTACTTTTAGAGCTTCGTCAAAATAAAATTTTTAATCACGTTTGAAACGGGAGGGAATTCAGAACCCAAGACTAATGGTACATTGCTCGTACTTAACAAAACGCTTGTGATCTCTTATCGAGTCATATAAATTCTAGAAAATATATATTGTAATTATTTTTTTCCTTTCTACCCTCGATTTCTATTCCCGCCAAAAAATCAATTACTTCCTTAGAAGGGACCCATCTATTAATTTCACCAAAACAAGGCTGTGTTTCTGTACAATATAAATTAACTCTCACCTCTGTGACAATTTCAAACATTTCAAGCAATATTTGATACATATTTATATTTAAATAATCACATTTTTTACTAATTTGGATGAATTTGTTATGTTACATTAATTTGCTCAGCTTTAGCAAAGCTTTTCACTTGAGGGGCTGGACAAATTTAATTTTGCCTGTTGTGTCTATCTGTCCGGATGATATTTCGAAAGCAAACTAACAAATAAACTTAATATTTTGCGTGAAGCTCCAGTTTAATATTAACAACACTGAGTTCGTTGATGATGTCTGTCAACCCATGCAATTTTGGTGAGGGTTATAGAATTTTTTACATAGGTGTTATAGGATGGCAACGGGAAAATAGCAGAATACATAAATTTGTAAACAAACACTGTGAGATTTTAACAAGTGACAAATTGTCCTCCTCCGTAGACTAATAGTTATAGTCTCTAACCGAGAGATCACGGGTTCAAATTCTGGGGAAGTCCAAAAATGTACTAATAATAATAAAGAAAAACCAGTGCACTTCGAACCCGGCATAGCTGACGCTGAGGCTTAAATGAGAAAAAAAACAAGTGACTCTTATTCATAGAGTAAAAAAAAATATAATAAATTGGTGTCAATGACAAAAATCGGTGTCAATATTTCACTTCAACGCGTCCTTAGGCTACCGTTAGCTTACCGGAACTTTTATTATCGTAATGAAAGAAATTGTGAATGTATCATTTGGCAAGATATCTCGAAAAGGATTTTTCTGTAGGCTTTAAATTTTGCATGACATTTCATTTCTACATAGACAAGAATGAGATCTGTGACGGTGCATATCCAACCATGAAATGTAGCTGGGCGTCATTGGCGCCTATTACTCAGTAGGCTGGCATAATTAGTCTGCCAGGAGGTTGAAAACATTGTTTCCTGTATGTTTGTAGGACATCTAGAGAATGCAATGAGCTAAGTAGATTTGAAATTGCGTATGAAACCCTAGCTATGTATGTTACGCGACACATGGTGTGGCGTACGCTTGATTTGTAATTACTCGTATATTTAGCAGTATGAACGACAGATTTGATGTATCGAAAGAAGTCAATTGTACATTTTTCATCAAGTGGTTCTCCCACAGTGATGCAGCCAGGGAGAAGATATCGAGATGATTAGTTAAATTTAAAAAGTAAAATTAATTTTTAAAATAATAAAAATCAATAGGCCTTTTGGCAAGGCTCCCTTTAGACTGTGACAGTGCGTTGTCTGGTTACTCTATATTGCTTACACATTAGAGCAAAGACATTGGCTGGCCGTTATGCAGAAGATATAAATATCGAAGAATTCGTCAAAGAAGTTTAACGTTTTAAAAGGCATGGCCTTGAATTATGCTAAAATTCAAGAAATGCTACACCTCAATCGACTTTTAAAACTATTTACAAGGAAGGCTACCCGACAAGAATGTATACATTTGGCCCCAAACTTATACTCCAATAACTATTCCAGTATCTGTCACTTTGGGGGAGAGGTGCTTCAGAGATTCAAGTGTAAGCTATCAATTAACATTGAAGAGCATAAAAATAACAATCTACATATCAATATATTTCGAGCAAAAACATCTGGAAAAGTAAAATTTTATTAATTTAAATAATGTTTATTAATTTTTTTAAATCACTTGATAGTTTATAATAAATCTTACAGGTAGAGTTTAATGTCTTTTATAATACGAGACAATTATGTTTTTTTTTTGTTTAAAAATGATTAGTGAATTGCCTTAACTTAAAAGAATGAAAAAACATTAGTACTGTTAATTCCCCCATAGTACAAATTTAAAAATAGTAAATAATATAATCATTTAAGTGAATGGATATATTATTTACTAAAGTTATTATTAAGTTAACTAATTATTATATAGTTTGAGCTACTAATAGTAGTTCGAATATGGCATTATCGCAACATTATCATTTTTTATATTTCTTAAAATATACGTAACACTAACAGCAGATAAAAATGTTTATTTTGGCTTGTCCTCATCTTAGTCATAACATATATAACCATAACTATTAATCACTTAAGGATTATTTATAAACTGATTTAGATGGAGCATAATATTTTTTTAATTTCTGGAGTTGGTGGAAAAGGGCGGAAAATTTAAGGCTTGCCCCTCCTGTCCCAGCAACAACCGCTGGAAAACTTTGCGCAGTCAGTCAGCAACAGTTGCTGAAATAACACGTTGCCGCAACCTGTTGTCGGCTGGCAGAACAGCGTTGCACTCGCAATGAGTTGCGCCTAAACAACGACAACTTCCAACACTTGTGGCTTAACAATAATTTTCCTCTAAACGAGCCTCCTCTCTACATTAAGAGATTTGGCCTCCAAATAATAATCTAAAATTATGTAGCCCATATGGTTAATCTAAATTAAATGAAACATCTACTTTGTGGGTATATTTATTTTCTACCTCTTTAAGGGGCGTGGTGTTTTCTCATATAAATGGGTTACTATGAATATTTCGTCATTATACAACTATTACACAAAATATAAACATATTTTATATAAATATAACTACAAATCAGTTATCAATGTTTACAAAACGTAACACTTTTTAAATTTAATTGCAAATTAATACCAAAGTTTACACAAAATGAATCTATAGTGGCGTTACCTTACAGTAAAATAAAGAACTAATTCAGGTATCTGATTGCCGTACTTCGATGTTACTCTAGAACCAGGCGGGCGTCTTTGGAACTAACAATTTGTATTTGTAGGCAGTATAAAATGGTAATCATGTAATATAAATTTGGGTTTAATTTTTAGCGTGTTCCAGAAATAAACAAAATATTGAGTAACATTTAATATATGTTTGGCGTGAGCGGGACACTATTCAAAAAGAGTCTTTGCAATAATAGCACTAGTTCACCATCTCTCGAAAAAACATAAGTACACATAATTTGTGGATTCTAATCGAGAGGTCAAGGAAGTTTGGTTTTAGACTTCGCTGATTTTGTTGTATAAGATTAATGGCCAGATTATTTGGGCGCATTTCTAATCTGTCTTGAGAAATTAAATTTTTAATTTGTCGCTAGATGAGTTTTGTCAGCAAGAAAGTTTTTTAAATTTGTTCAAACAATTAATTATTATGGGTTTAGAATGGAACCGTGGCCGAGGTATCATCGGAACGTAACTTGTGATGAGCATCCACTGAAATTCTAAACGAAATATTATTAAAACTATTTGGTTCTCTTTAAACCGTTTAATATTTATAAAAATTAATATTCAAGTGTAAACTAGATATCTGGCTTAGGAATCAGTTTTAATTACTACTTTTTTTCTATTTCGTTATAATATGTGACAATGAGAAGAATTATAGTGACTATGTCTCTTTTACGTTGGCAATCATGTTCAAGGACGATGTTGGATTTATCTATGGAAAACATTTCAAAATTATCATCATGGGATGATCTGGTTATTTACTTTGGTAGAAATAGTGTTTAACAAGATATTTTATGTTGTCATTTGGAAACGTTCAAGATAAATTTTTTAATATGGACAAAGAACAAATTGTGATTTTGGCCGGAGTCACATTATGTGCTCTCAGCATTGGTGCATTTATTTTTTGGGGCCCTAATCCTAGGCCTAGGAGGCGAGGTAAGTACATTTGTGGAAACATTGTTTTGCCAAAGAATAATTTGATTATTAAATAAGGATTATGAGCATTAACACCAATATGGACTAAGTGATTAAAATGGCTATTAATTTAATTTTAATGTAGACAGAAGTGGGGCATTATTTTGGAAGCTTTTTATTTGGAGGTTAGGTATGACAGACAATTTTATTGATGTCTATTCTCTTCACTTATTGTATTAACTTCACTTTTATAGCATTGAAATAGGGTAGGGTACGATAAGCGGACCTGGTTTTTTATATTGAAGAATGTAATCATCGATACCTAATATTCACGTCTCAAATCCTACACTATCAGTCGATATAAAAGCATCTATAGTCCTCAATAACAATCACGTTTTAAATTAAAATTTAATAGAATTTAATATTTACAGTGATCAAACAAATTATTATAACCAAAATTAGGAAAACTGAAGACGACCATATTTGCTCCTCTCACAGTTACAGTTTTTCTTTCCCACAAATTTCGCATAACGGGCTTTTTCGGTCCAACATGTTGAAGCCACAAAAAACATGTTTTATCATCTTTTAAAGCAATGTCGTGTAGTTTTCTAAAATTGACTGTCATTTTTAATAATAAAATGTTCCTTATGGAAATTTGTAATATTACCTTATGTTTATTATTTGAAAGTGTTTACAGCTTTTCATATAGATTATTTAAGTTAATTGTTCAAAATAATTAATCAATATCGATTGATTATATCAATGATTATGATTAAGTAATATCGTTTGCCAATTTCGATATATAAAAAACCGCCTATCGTACCCTACTCTTAAAATATATTACAAAGTGAATTATATTTGACATGAAAACAGGTGTTGGAAAGACAAAATAAACTAATAGGCCTAATTATCAAATAATATCATCCATCCTCTGTCTTTATGTACTATTTTTAATATGTAATATACACTTCAAAATTTTTACAATGAAATAAATTACAAAATAAATATTTGAACCCTAGTGCTGTGACCATGCAAACCTCCTAAATCGGTGTACCAATTTCAGACAATTTCCAGGTCTTCACTTTAAAAGTCTTAAAAAATACTAAAACTGAATGAACTAGCCTGTATTGTTGTGTTGTTTATATAATTTCTTTATTACAAGTCTTAACTCATTGAGATTTTTTTCTTCTAGATTATTTTTTCATGTAAGGAATGAATAGTGGCCCAAAGTTTTTGCTAATTGTAAACTTAACGGCAGAGTAGCAAAAGACGAGTTTTGCGTTATTAACCTATTGCTATCGTCCTCCTGAACAAAACAATATAAGGTTTCAAGGGTGCAAATGACAAATATCGAAGTTATAGAGTATTAAAAGTAATTTTCCTGCTCAGAATAATATTTTATTTTTCTACAAGCATCACAGGGTTTTGTGGGTTCCGCCAACTTGATGGACGTGCGGATTTCAAAATAAGTTCGAAAAATATTTAATACGGTCATTACATTACTTCTACAGACACAAATTATAACGAAATATCTGGATTAGAATCTTCTGAACCGATTGTCATCATGATATTGTGTAGACTAACAATGGAATCAAATAAGTTAATTAGTCTAAAGGCAGCTCAGCTGTCATTCTAAGTTCTAGGGTTAATAACATTTCAGATCATAACAAGTGTTGTGGATTAAGTATCGTAAAATAACCTTTTAAAAAGTGTCAAATGAAGTAAAGTAATCCTCTGTTCCTATCTAGTATTTGTTCTTTTGTAATTTAGGTAGGTACATACATATTATAGATTGGAAAAAGCTTAATTTAACTTTTATGAGAGCTTAAGTGATCTGAGCTTGAATCATGTAGATACTATTTCGAGGGGTGGTTTACTTTTTCTTGCAGAAGTGCAGGGTGGTGCCAAACCCCACTGATGGTCTGGGCATTTCTGATTAGTACTTTTCTGTGCTAGATTGTCCAACGTGATCTGGCCATCAGTGCAGGCTGCGATAGCACCTTGAGTCAAAAGATATCAGATATATGTAAAATATTTAGATTTCAGTATAATAAGTGGTCACCACATCAGTCGAATTATCCATATTTCTGGTTATATATACTACCGAACAATAAAAAATAAAAATGATGAACCGAATTATGTTGTGGGTAGCCCTATTTTAAATAAGTACAGGTATAGTTGAGGGAGTGCCGATGGTCGAAAGGTCTAAGACGTTGGACTTTGGGTCTGAGTTAGAGATAGCGCAGGTTCAAATCCTGTCTGACTAAAGCACTTTTTATCAGTACCATCGACCTTGTACTCTCATCAACTCTCCCCCTTATTCTGTGTAATAAAAACCTCGCACAAGCCAGTGGCCCATGAGGACGAACAGAATAAGGCTTAAAAGGGGACCAGCCTCTTTTTTGTTTAAAAAAAATTCAGCTATTTGTTTATATCCAAAAGAGTACCTACCCTAATAATTGAATAATAAGTTAAAAACGATATATGTTTAAGTTACTTATTGTCTCAATTCTTACTTTGGGAGATAAATGTGCCTGTGAGCTTGATATAAAAAAAACACATGTTGATCTCCATTGTAATTGCGGCCATTTCTCAAATACCAAGCAAGTGATTTCACTTTGTTTCAATTAATTTTAAGCAATAGGCTTAATTTTAGAAATTGAAAATGGCTAACAATTGTTATATATAATTAACTATAACGTTTTGTATCTGATAGTTTAGATATAATCAATAACTTTGTTCACTGATTCGATTGTCTTGTTATCCACTTATTTTACAGCAGCTGCAAGTTAAGTGGTAGAGAGGACTTTATAGTCCTAACTTCACCTCTAATAAAGACATTTTTCATTTCATTTCCAATATGTAAGAATAAATAGCCTACAAATGTTAATGTTAATGAAGAATTTTGTTAATCTGACAGGTGCCATAGTGGGTCTGCAGAACCTAGGTTTCACCTGTTTCCTCAACACGCTGTTGCAATCATTGGCGTCCTGTGTACTGTTTATGGATTGGCTGGAATCATGCAGGGATCAAGGGAGAGTTGCATCCACACTCCACTATCTTCTAAAAGGTAATTGCATTTTCTTGTAAGTCGGGAACTTCGACGACACGTGTCTTATTAAAAACCCAATTGTGTTACACCAGACTGTGTTTATTGAAGGAACAAGTGTGTTATAGGCAGCTGTAGACATTAACAGTCCTCTAAGCTAGAACGAGATGATCAGGACTGTAGTGATTAGAATAGAACCATTAATTCTTCATTAAGTGAAATGAGGGCTACACAACACTTTCTTACACCTTACATTTAACCTTTAAGCTACATTTACATTTAAGCTATTTTGTTCTGTCAGCTAGAAGGTGCACTTCTTGCTCTTTAGTGGAATGCCTCATGTCTAGGCATATAAGCCAAAGAAAGGCCAAAAGTGGGATCAGTTGTGACGTACCTGTTAAGAGTCATATAAATTGAATCCAAAGGAGCGTAATAAATAAATTATAATTATCTACAATACTTTTAGAAAAATGAAATTAAAAACACGAGAGTAAATTGCCAATTGTAAGTTTATTGAAAAGTTTAAAAACACTGCAAACAGGTATTAAAACACTGTTTGCATGAATGTATTGCATCTCTTGTCCTGAAATTATAGATGGATATACAATGCTGCCAACATCAAGTTAAAAATTAGCTCAGTTAGGGACCACGTGGCCATAGTTTTTAAACACCCCTGGATACTAACTAATAAAATCTGTCATAAAAATATAACACAAGGTTGTGAAAGGACATAATAAAGCATTATTTCCACATCATCGGTCTACTGGGTTCAGCCTATGTGTCAACTATAGTCGATATCGGTCTGTAGGGAAGTTTGGTATGTTAACTATAATTGAGCTAGTCTGTAATGTTGGTTCAAATTTAATATCCGTAATGAACATGTTAAAGGAGAATTCTCAGTAAATGATTCAATGAGTTAACGGTTCTTTTTAAATCCTTTAACGATAGATTCAAGATGCCTTTATTAGTCATTATACAACATAATAAGTTACAATAGACTTCGTCAAACTATTGGGCAGTAATGCTTAAAAAAATAACAATTTTAGAATTGGAGAATATATCCTATTTGTCTTTGGTTAGTTTCTTTGTGTTTAATTTGAAAATTCATAAATGTACAATAAAAAAAGATGTAACATGATATTCGTGTTTACCTTTCTATAATATAACTTGCTGCTAAAAATTATTTAAAAAAGCTTACTTGTTTCAAGATTATAGCTATTAAAAAATAATTCATTCCAAATTTACCAATTCTGTATAAGAACAAAGATTGCCCTAAGACAAAAAACTAGTTCATAAAAAATACAAAATATTTAGTACTTTGTGTAAACAAAAGCGCTTCAGTACTTTTTTCAAAATGGATCAAGGGTAAGAAAGAACACAAGTGTGTTTTCTACAACTACATCATTGTATGCTTCATAAATAAGTTCAGATGTGGATTATGGAAAGTGTTTAAATTCTTTATTAAAAAGTAAAATTTTTTATTTGTTTACAAAACAAATTTGTGTAAAAATTCAGTCTTTAAATTTTTCCAGTCTTCAAGTAGCTCAAGTCTGTTTTGATGTTATCATTCACTTGTTTGGGAAAAGGGCTAATTAATGTATTCATAATTTGTAACCAATGGTACTCAGCACTAAATTTGTAATATTTGTTTTTTTTTCAAGTGAAACACAATTGAATTTTTAATTACCATTAGTTGCAATTTACACCTAATTGAAATGTATAGAGCTTCAATGGTATATGGGGCATGAAGTATTCATAGGGATTATGCAAGGCCTGGAGTTCACAAATAGACTGTTCTACCAGGGCTGTGCTGTAGATAAGGTGTAGTGGTCTATGTATAACCCTCTCAGATTGTGATTATGACATGAGTTGAAGTATTCTTTTGTTGATCACAGTACAATTTTGTAATTCATCCTCTTTTCACTTTGTTAAACCATTTATATATTTTCTAATTACACCTGTTACTATCTTACTCTCGTTGTAGAGTTAAAATGATTCTTCTTATATTAGTTCACTTGTTAACCGATGAGAGATCATTTTTATCTCATTCCTCTATATAACTACCACATAAGACACCTGGTTGTCATATTTTCACGTGTTTAAATTTAGGCTACTATTATGTTAGTTGTAGCTATTTTAAAGAAAATATGTATACTTTCAAGTGAACTTCATTGCATACAATGTAAAAAAAAGTGTTTGTGACTAAAAATAATATAGTAATATTTCTGTGATTTTTATTATAAACGCTTTAGGTAATAAAAACCGTTAACTAAATTATATGAATAATTGTAGTCTAATTAAAAATTCAGGTATAGTAGACAAAAAGCAGTGAACTAGAAAACATTGCCAGTTAAATCATTAAAGTATTATTCAGTAAGGAAAAAACTCAAAATAAAATTTAAAGAAAGGAATATAAGTTTTCTATTAGACATTGGAACATGCCTGTCTGCTTGAAATATTTTATGTGGTCTTCAACTTGGCATTACTATAACATTTTCAATATTTAAGTAAAACATACATTTTTTAACAGTAAAAGGTTAAGGATGGATTTGAATTGAAAAACAAAAATCTTGCTCCTGCTTATAAGAAACATGATGTTTTCCCGAACTCGTTAAAGAACATCCATTGTATGATTATTTGAATAAAAATTTAAATTCCATTGCATTTTTTCGACTATATAGGGTGCCCTGTAACTCTCTGGACAAAGGTATACCACGTTATTGCTCAGATCAAGACACACATTTCACTGTATGAACATGGGTCTCCGATGTGTAGTTTCTCATCTGTCTGTCTGTATGTGATTTTTTTGTAATTATTATCAAACACTAATAAATTAAATCATACAAAATATGGCTCAAATGTTTATAATAAGAAGGCCAGAAGAGATATTCTTCAAGAGTCTTTAAGAATATCTTGAATGGTATACTGACGTTTATTCATTTTTGTATTGTTGGCTATTCCCTGAGAACCTCAATGTGGACTGTCTTGTCACAGTAAATCTGCTTTAAATCAGTTATTTGTCATTTGATTAACATAATTTTGATATTGTTACATTTGTGATAAAATCGTCTAAAGAATCTTCTTCTTGTAATTCTTGAGTAAAATTACTGGTTTTTAAGGTTTTCAAAGCAAAAAAAAAAAAAAAAAAAATGAATGGCCACCATTTAAAAAAATTAAAGATAATATCATAATGTTTTTTGCAGTTGCTGACCTTGTTACCGTAAACATATGAACCAAATTTTGGTATGATTTAATTTATTAGTTTTTTAAGATATTAATTGTTTTATAAAAAAAAAACATATACAGTCAGATAGAGGCAATACTAAGCCTTGGAGACCCATATTCATATATTGAAATGTGTATGTCCCGATCTGAGCAATAACATGGCATACCTTTATCCAGAGAGTTATGGGACACTGTGTAGAGGTTAACTGGTTTCCAAATTTCAAAATATCCGGAGTTGTCAATTCAAATTAGGAAGTGGATGCACTTCTAATAAACTTCTAAATGGATCTGAATAAGGTTCCCAAATCAGCAATATGAACTGCAAAAGGTTGTACAAGGATCCATCCTATGACTCCCTTCTTTTCCTGTTTGCATCTAGACTCATCCTCGATTCCGTTCACGTTACTGGAAATGTTAAATACATTTTAAGTACACCAAGTGCTCTTTTTTACAGTTGCTCTATAAATATGTTTTAAAGTTATTCTTTACTGTACCCAATGTAGGTTCTACTGGCAGATAAAAACCGGCCAGAAGTGAACCTTCCAAGGAATATCATTATAATCTGATTACTCTTTCAGTGTTGAGCAGTGAGAGATCAAAGCTGCCTGAGAGCGTAGAGGATCCGCTAGACCCGACAGAACTGATTGTGGCACTCCTAGAACATGGGTGGTCCTTCGCCAGTGGGGAGCAGGATGCCCACGAGCTTTACCATCTATTAATGACGACTCTGGAAGAGGAGGCTCACAAGGCCATACCTGTAAGTACCAGTAGAGCATTGTATCTTTTATGATTCTTAAGATAGTTTGAGATGAATGATGTAAAAAATTATAAGGTTAGCTAATTTGGTGAGCGTTACGGGCTGCTTTGGAAGTATATATATGGAGGATTCAGTCTTCGTTCCGTTTGCTCTCTAGTTGGGAGGGGAATATAATGTTAAGTTTAAAATCTTTAGGGGGGAAGAGGCAAATTTTGTGAATGAATTCAAGCAATATTGGTTGAGATTTGAGTTATAAGTAATGCTGTGTCAAAACACCCACTCTCCCCCTGGGGCATTATGTAATTTAGGGACAGCCCCTTGGATACATTTCATTGCCTCTGTTTAGATATATAATTAGTTAAGAGCACAATTACAGAAGTCACAGGAACATTCTCAAGTTCATAATTAGAAATGAGAAGCCGGCCGACCAGTTGTTGATGTCAATATGCTCTCCGTTATATCTTCATCCTTTACATCTGTTATTCTTCATTTTACTATAAATAGAAATCAATAGAGTATCTAAATCTATGTTTGCAATTTCAGATATTCAACCTATATCTTTTCATGAGATAATGTGGACATAATTAAAAATCAAATATCTTATCTACAGCGCCTTGTATTCAGCCCAAAAGCATAAAGTAATAAT
Organism: Homalodisca vitripennis; assembly: GCF_021130785.1. Lineage (NCBI taxonomy): Eukaryota > Metazoa > Arthropoda > Insecta > Hemiptera > Cicadellidae > Homalodisca > Homalodisca vitripennis. Next base: position 34,565,559 of record NC_060214.1, read on the forward strand.
TTTTCTTCTTAGTTAATAGCCACCAGTTTAAACAATAACTCATACTTACATACACGTTTGTTGATAAAATAATTAGAAAACTTGTATTTTTGACATTTTCACTGCTTTTAAATATTAACGTAATTAATTTTGCCAAATTAAGAATTTTCATGGATGACCACCAACTTCTTGGGAATTTTGGAATCAGTGTGGAATGCAAAAATAACCAAGCAACTCTTGAGATTTGTGCTTTACAATTGGTTGCCTGGAAGGTTTATTCCACTATGTAAATACACCAATTTTATTGGCTTATGAACAAATGGAATAATCTAATATATTTTTTCTGTGGTTAATGTAACATCAGGTTGACGGAGGCCTGTTGGACTCGCTGGAGCCTCAGCCAGAGGAGAAGATGCTGCCTGAGTCACCTGGAGACATGTCCGAGAACAGTCACGTCCAGTCCAACCATGTGCTGAACCAACCGTCTGGTGACTCAATGGAACAGACCCCATCGCACTCCTCTGAAACACCATGCCTCTCTGAATTCAGGTAGGCTTCTCTTGAATTGTGTTTCTTAATATCACCAAACTCTCTATTTACGTTGTATTAGTTGATTGAGTTGCACCAACTATTGTAAAAAGAAATATTTGTTACACATTTAATGTAGTATTCATACAAATATTGTGTTTACTTACGTACCGTCATATTTAAAAGTGTTATATTCTACTCCTTTGCATAGTTATTTTGTATACTCTTAGGTTAGAGTGAAATTGATTCCCATAATTATCAACACGATCTAATTAGTTTTAGGCTGCCTTGAATATTTTTTTACAAGTGCTTAATACATTCAGGGTTGGTTGACAAACTTGGGTATATTGTTCGACTTAGTCTATAAACTGGTTTTTAAGCTGCAGCTCGGATTGATGAGCTCGGGTTAAACTGAGAGTGTGGCCTAAAGATAAGCTGAAGGCTGAAGTGAGACAGGGATAAACCTGTGGTTTAAAATACTAGGTTTAAGAAATAAACCTAGCTTGATTGAGAGCTCAAATTTAGACCAGGACTGAGATAGACAGAGTCTACAGCAACTAATCAAAGTAAGGTGACGATCCTGCCAAAACCTAACTGTCGACAGGACAGGTTGTACGTCTAAAATACATCAAGCATTTACTTGTCCGTATATCCATGGGGCATAATCACTGCATAAAAAAGGCACACTGTACACACACACATGCTATACCACTGGGGAAAAATCAATCCTGGCATTTCCTTAAGTCCTCCAACTGAAATAACAGAATGGAGTTTGTTGGGAATGGAGTAGTTCAGCCTTATGTTTTGTTAAAATTAGTTAAGGTTTCCTTGTTATCTTTTTATTTAATACTGGTAGTTAAAGTTGTCTAATCTCAACAGAATGTTGGGATAACAGTTGATCTGCTAATTTCATTTATGAAGCCTCAATTAGTTTATTTACAAACATTTTCTTTCCAGTATATTATGTCGGCTTCATCCCACTTAATGTGATGAATTTTAGACCATCAGTATTGAGCAATTTTCCGACTCTTACACCAGAATTTTTTCTTATTTTTCAAAAAATGAGAACTGACTTTTCATTGATTTTGTGTGGCTTTTCTAGGATGGTCATCAAGCAGGAAGACGTATTCACGAGGAAGGCTATGCCCAAATATGACTGCAACCGTAACTACCAGGCTTCTCCATTCTGTGGTCTTCTTACTAGCCAGCTGCAGTGTGTTACGTGTGGCTTTAAGGTACAGCAACGTTAATATTAAATTAAATTTGTTGTAGATACTTCCTGTATTAAGAGGACTATCTGATTTGGACAGAGGTGAATCTAGGAGGAGGGCCGTGGGAGCTATTACCCCCTCCGTAATTTTGAAACAAGACATTCTAACGGAAAACTGAATCACTCTTGTATTATTATTTGTTTTATACAAATGAAAAATCATCAGTTACAGTAAAGATAATGGTAAACTAAAAACAAAACACTATACTCCATTCATAATTGTCTAACAAGTTGTTTTGATGTAAAATAAGACTTGAGCAATATCAACATCAAAATTTTTTATAATGCATATTTATATTATATCAAATATCTGAAGTATTTCTGTTAAGTGTTACAGAGGGCTTCTTAGCCCTACCTAACTTCACCTGGTAAAATAACAAATCCTGTACTTTTAATTTTTTATTCCGTTATTTCTGATAAACCTGTTTTCAGTAACAAAATATCCATACATAAACAGCTAATAACAATTATTCCTAACCTACCAAACACCTGGAGATGTTCCAGTTTTATATATATATATATATATATATATATATATATATATATATATATATATATATATATATATATAAATATAATTGCAATGAAGATTAAATCACAAAAAGTACTTGCCCCGCTGGGATTCGAACCTGGATCTCTCACTTGCCGGGCGAGCATGCTATCACTATACCACAAAGCCCTCACATTTGTATTTGACCATTTCTGTTATATATGTGTTTAAATAACCAAACTAAAACATGATCAGAAGATCAAATACCTGTCAAATGGATGTCTAATATATATTTAGAGGATTGATAATTCATTTATTTATTCTGCCATGGTTTAGACTAAAAATCCATTCTTCCGCCTTGACAGGTCTTAAATATTACAGACTTTGTACAACTGAGCTGTACAAACAATGATATTACAAATGTTTACTACCCTATATTATAGATCAGAGACTCATAAATTACATGTGCAAACAGAAATAATTTTGATGAATTTTACACACTTTTGCAGTCAGAGTGTTATTAATTGTAGCCTCATTTCCACCTTCTCTGTTTTCCTTTTCACAAAAAAACCTCTTTAAATATATATTGATTAAAAATGGCAAGTTTCAAGAGATAACAAAAATATTGTTGCGGCATTGTTACAGTCAGTACTGAAATACGACAAGTTCGACAGTCTGTCTCTGCACATGCCGGAGGAGGAGCGTCTGCGATACACGCTGACTGAGCTACTAGAAAACTTCACACGTACGGAGGCGGTAACTGGTGTTGCGTGTGACGGCTGCAACAAGGGCCGAGACCCAGATCTCCCTGCTGTCACAGCTACCTCACTCAAGTCTGTCAGCATCGGGAAGGTATGTGGAAGGTGTCACATACACCACAAAATACCTTTACTTTCCACTTCGATCAGCTGATTAATAGAAATAAATCATTATAGCCATCACTCTGTATGGTGCACCTGAGATCTCTGAATGTCATTGTTTGCTGTCAGCTGATTTTCCCCCTCCCAAACATTATTTAGCTAGCAAGATTTGGTAGAGGTTGATGTGGGAGGGTATCAAAAGGGTTAAAAATATCAAATGATAATTTTTTCGCACATTATGTTTTTCTTAGTTTGATAGGGGGGTAAGTGACAGTTAATCCGCGATAGCTAGCCATATAAAAACTGACCATTTTGGCAGAATTTTAGTCTCTTTATCTAAAGGAAACAGGATTTTTCTGGACATTTGCCATCGTTCAGTGATACCATTCAATCAGTAACCAAGATCTGCAATCTGATCTCTTCCTCAGCTGAATGACTTACCTAATACATAACTAGAATCTAGGTTAAAGTACGCAAAACATACCAGAGCGTTTTGACACGCATAACTCAGGAATCACAACAGCCATGTTGCCTGTCTATTCCATGCTCACTTACTCTAAAACAATGCTTTTGAATAAAAACTAAACACTAATTATTTCAAACAGAACTACAGAAACGTAGTGATACTGATTGTATTGTATCATTGAATGATGGCAAATAATATTTGGAAAAATGTTGTTTCCTTCACAATCAATTCTTCCATCTTAAAAAACAAACTTGTTGTTTGACGATACCTTGAAAAAAGATACTTCATCTGTTTTTCCCCTTCTTTAAAAGTATAATTTAAATTTTACTTGCTCCTATTTCTTAATCACCCAGATAAACATTAATGTACTGACCAAAAAGCAGAGCCTAAACAAGTCATAGTTTTACTCTCTTTATCTAAAGGAAACATGATACTGTGATAAAGTGCATACAGAGAGGATTGGCATTTGCTTTTAGCCTTATAATGTAATCAGTTCCTAATGGAAAGCAAGTGAAGGTTACAGAAACACTACTTACTATTACTTATGCAAAGCATAAAGCACAAAGTTTAATTCTCATAATTTATTTAAGAATTTATGTAAATTTTATTGAAAATATTACTTTCTTAACATGTAGTCACTGATTAGACACTCATGCACTGTCAACCCAATCACAGTCTATGGGAAGAAGAGAGATAATGAGGCCTCTTAAATAATTTAAAATGAACAAATATATATATATATATCCAGTTTTTTCATATTTTAGATATTCATTTAAATTTTCTCTCATGACCCAATAATAACTACTTAATTACAATTTCAGTTGCCGAAGTCACTGTGTTTTCACGTCCATCGAATGTCCATGGGTAAAAAACGGTGATCCGTACAAGAGGAGAGAATACGTACTCTTCCCAGAGTTCCTAGTCATGGACCGGTACACCCAAAACTCAATCATAAAAGAACAGAAGGTAAGTCTTTAAATATTTTTTATTGTTTTCCATATACATGTAAGGAAAGGTTATTGGAAAGTATACACTTATTGTATCTAATGCAAATTATGGTATCTTTCCAGATCAAAGATGAAATTCAATCAGCAGATGAAGACAAAGAGATTTCCATGCCAAGCTTTACCCCTCGTGAGGATGGGTAAGTAACACTCTTATTGTTTATTTTACTATCATATATCTACAAGTACTATATTATTAAAATAATTTCTTTGTGATTTTAGCTATCTAAAACTATCATTACTATTATGTATACATTACATATATATATATATATATATATATATATATATATATATATATATATATAAATTCAAAGCTGTCTCTTAAACTCTAGATGTAATATTTTTGGATTTCAAAAACATCCGACAGACAATAAGGCTCTGCCCAATTTGCAATGTTTATGTTATTTTGTTGTTGAATACTAAAACACACATGTTGCTCAGGGAGTTATTCTCAACACACTAACAAAGTTAATATCAGCTTGTTTATTTATAATTGTCTAGTTAAAATTTTTTCTGTAGAAACACATCTTTGAAACTTGTTTTAATTTCATAAAGATTTTACAGTAAGCAGTTTCATGCTTTCCAGTTTTCCGACTGTGCAATAACAATTCTATATATTGGTGTTCAGAAATTAAATACCATTAACCCTTTTAGGACGACAAAAATTTTGGTTATTTTTTAGGTACGCATTTTTTGACGTGACCATATTTCATAGCGAACATACCAAAGAAGACGACGGTGAAATTGGGCAAAATGTAGTAGTTTGATAAATATATTATAAGTCCATTATTTTAAATTGTCCTTACACCATTTTTTATCCACATGTACATAATTAAATTGTCTACAATATGGTAGCATTTATTACTATTTACAATAACCAGAAAAATTAAAAATTAAATAAAATTTTAGAATTTTTATTTTATTTTTTTATTTTATTAGTTTGGCTTCAGTTTACTATGATAAAAAAAAATTTTTTTACTGTGGGAACTAATATTACTATGTTTCTTACATAGTTTTCAGTTTAAATACAAAATTTTATTAACATTGGTTGAGAAATAATTGTTTTACAACAAAAAAACTTACATTACTACAAAGTACCAAATTATATAAAACGGACTAAAATAAAAGTCAAACAGCTAAGTTAAATTGATCCATATTCACAAAAGAAGTTGAACAAAACACATTTCACTATAAATCTATAAACACTAAGTTTATAACTGATCTGAAACAATCAACTATAGTCAACGCGACCGCACTGTGACTGACTGAATGTAAACAAACTAGACGGAATTGGCGCGCTCCGCCGACTGGCACTACAATAGGCGCTCACGTGCAGCTGTTCTAAAAATAGACATATGTTGTATTGTTTGGCCAAGATAAGTTCCGAAATACTCCATTTCCTGTCTCAGGATGTGCCTCTACAAGGAAAACTAATTTTGTTCATCGTATTTTCGATATTACGTGAGTATTATGCAAACGTAAACCGGCGGGCACATAAAAGTCCGCTCGTCTTCTTCGGTAAAACTAGTGCGGACTATTGAAAGCCCGCATCGTCTTCTTCGGCAAAACTAGTGCGGACTATTAATAGTCCGCTCGTCCTAAAAGGGTTAAGGTTCATTGCATTTAGTATAGTTTATTATTTAATTGATCTCAAATAAAGGATTCATGATTACATAAGAATTGAAGAATTATAAAATTTCACGATAAAATACAATATTTAAATATTACAAAGTAAAGTATTTTATTAAAAATTATAAAATATTACAACATTTTAATAATCAGATTTATTTATTTTGTTATATTCCTCTTCCTCCTTTGTATATATTCAAAAAACAGCCATTGGCATCTATTGCATTGTATTTATGCACTTTGGTTATACAGCATTTCTCCCATGTGTATCACCGGCCGCATGTTTGTGCAGGTCCTGGAGCCACCTGTATCGACTGAAGGCGGTGGTAGTACACAGCGGGACCGTGAAGAGCGGCCATTTTGTCACCTACAGGCGTGGCCCTCTCAACTCAAGCTCTCGACACAGGTCTGACAGGTACAACTGTTCTGCTTGACATTGCCCTTCCTTTGTTTGTGGCCTTAAGTTCGTTTCATGTTTCATTTGTTGACCTTTTCTTTTTTATCGTATAAGTAAATCCTTTGTTTTATTTCATCCGTTTTAGTAACAGAGGGTGCTCTCATAATCATCCATTTCAATGCCATAAAGATATTTATTGCAAGTTGGATTATAGTTTTGAATTGAAATGAAAGATTTCTATATAAAACTGTACAGTAGGTGGGATTAGGACCTCTCTTACATCTAACCATAACTAACTAACCACAGACAGTTGACAATAAAATTACACACTTCAGTAGAACCCCAATTATCCGGACTCTAATTTTATCCAGATCGCCAATTATCCGAGTCAGATTGAGAACAATTTCAAAATTGCTTTTTTAAAGGTATAAGAGTAAACATTTAGCCAAGGTATACAAAGTAGAAACATTAACAAAAATCTTCCATTGTAACTTGGTATCCGTCCTCGAGAATGAAGATGGAAGTTGATCGAGGAAGTCTATGAAAAGAGCAGAGAATAAAGAAATGAACATTATCTTTGATAGTGTTTTCTCATAATAAATACCGTATTTTCTTTTCTACTATGTTTTGTGTATGTTTTTCACCTAAAAATGGCTTTTTTTTTGACAAAAATCTAATTATCTGGATTTTTTATTATCCGGATAGTAGAGTATTACTCTATTCAAAAACCTAACAGATGAATAATATGAGAATATAAAAAAAATGCTTTATTAGAATTCAATCAATTTAACATCCAACCATCCCAATAAGCACAACAGCACATCACCACACAAAGCACCACACGAGTGATCGATCCCGAGAGGCCCAAAGTGAATATTTCCTAACCTTAGCCCGAAAGAGAGCGCACCTACCAATAGTTCTGATGACACAACAAGATTATTTATTCCGAATCCTGCAGGCGGACACAGTGGAAGAATTGTCCTATGATTTTAGCCAGTTAATCAGAAATTCAAAAAATAAATGTATGTCTTCAGAATTAAGGAAGATAAATAAGTCTTATAGAAAAAAGGTTTACGAACATAAAAAGAATCATTTTAATGAAAGGCTTAACCCTGGAACTGGCAAACGCCCGATATCGGGCGTTTTAGTCACATCCTAGTTGGCAGCGCCCGATATCGGGCGTTTTAACATGTCTTTTATTTCTCGATATTACGTACTTAAAACACGATCAAAGAGTATCGGTATTGATACCAATCGAAAGAGGAAGGTTCAATTTATGTAAATAATACACTAATAAATAATTTTATCGTTTCGTTACACGTCCATGCGTTTTATAATCTCTGAACTGTTTGTTTACATTCTACCGCGTACTGCGCCAGCTGCACGCGCAGCGATGAGTCAACTGGTTCATTCGGCTATTGTTATGTCGTCAGCTACGTGGTGTTCTGTATGGATTATTATTTGCTTGAGTTTGTTGTAATGATGGTTGTGTATATGACTCAGTAATAGTAAGTTTTTTGTGCGTGTTTACGTAATGGATCGTAATTTCCGCGATCGTTCAAGTGACATTCGAGAACTAGTTGAACATGAAATAAGCAACGATGAGGATTCAGATTTAGACATTCAATTAGAACATAGTAATGACGATTCTTCACTGTTTGACTTCTCTTCAGAAAGTGATGAAGAGTATGTTCCTGATCTACAAGAAATTGCCGAGAATTCCGACTCTGACACAGATGAAGTGGTAAACCAAAATGAACAATCTGACCTGTTAGGCCTACCTACAGCAGACAATGTTGCTGGTCCTAGTACATCTGTACCAAGACCTAGGCTTACTGCTAGAAATCAACAATCTAATAACCTTAATTGGAATATAATTACTCCACCTGAAAATGAAAAAAATATTGAATTTAAAGTGAGAGCTTCTACACTTGGAATAAAAAACTGTCCACCCAGAAATGATTCTCCTTTGCACTATTTTTATTTGTTTTTTACCAGATCTGTGTGGGAAATGATTGTCAGGCACACAAACATTTATGCTCATGAACAAATTAACAAAAAACAAAGATCTGGTCGTTGGAGGAGATACAGTAGGTTACAGAACTGGCTTGACGTGAGTGTATCTGAAATAAAAAAAGTGATAGCTATGATTATAAATATGGGTTTGAGCTTTCGAAACAACATTGTTGATTATTGGGACACAGACCCATACCAGCACACTAGATTTTACTCTGACATGATGTCTCTCAGAAAATTCCAGCTCATTTGGTCAATGTTCCACCTAAATTCAGGACCAGCTGCTGAAAAAAACACTCCAGGCTATGACCCTTGGCACAAAGTGCGGCCATTTTATGATGCAATGAATGTAGCCTTCCACAAGCATTTTATTCCGGACCAACAAATATGCATAGATGAATCAATGATAGGGATGAAAAATCGTTGCACATTTATCCAATATATGCCAAATAAGAGACATTCCCGTTTTGGAATAAAGAAGTTTGAAGTTTGCGATAGCAAGACATCTTATGTTCTTCATGTTGAGTTGTACGATGGCAAAGATTTTTTGTCAGATGGTGACTCTCCTTTCACTCAGAAAGTTATTTTAGAATTACTAAACAAATCTCAGCTTCTGGACAAGGGATACCATCTGTTCACCGACAATTGGTACACTAAAATACCTTTGGCCCAAAAATTATTAGAGAAGGAGACATATCTAACTGGAACTATAAATAAAAGGTCTAAGGGTTTACCACCAACTTTGACCACAAAAAAGTTACAGCCCAGAGAAAGCATCTATGTTCGAAGTGGTGAGATGCTTCTTGTTGGATTCTGTGAGAAGAAAACAAGAAAACCCGTGTACTGTCTAACTACCGGTTGCCATGCAGAAGACAAAATTGTACGAAGCCGTAGTGGTAAGGAAGGTCTTAAACCAGTTCTTATTGATAAATATAATCGGTACATGGGGGGCGTAGACAACAAAGATAAGTGTATTTATCACGCAACTTGTGACCGTCCAACAAAAAAAATTTTGGAAAAAGATTTTTTACAATCTAACTGACATGGCTTTGTTTGACGCATATGTTTTGTATCAAAATAACACTTACAAGCCCATGAGTAGGCGAAACTTTATGTGTAGTATTGTAAAAAGCTTGATAGAAGAACAAAACACATTGCCTCTAACAGACCTCACTCCAGGTCCTGCTGGTGATTCTGCTCACTCCCTTGCTAAGCTACCCAATGAAAACAACAGACTATGTGTAGTGTGCTTGGAAGCAAATATAAGGAAGAAATCGACTTATTGGTGCCCAGGCTGCAACATTGGCATCCATCAGAACTGTTACCACAAATTAGAGCACTTCTGGAGGCCAGACAAGCGAGGTGCTAAAAGGAAGACCCATGATGAAGATAACGGCTGAAGAGTTTTTGTACTTCATAAATTATGATACTTGTGTAAATAATTTTTTGTAAATAGTTTTTTTGTGCTTCAGTAAAGTTAGCTTGTTATCCAATATTGTAAGATAAAATTAATATGAACTAAAAGTTACAAGATTGTACAATTCCAAATGAGATTTGAAATTCTTACTTTTTTTGGTAAGTAGCACTTTTGAATGTCAGTGTATGATTTTTGTATCGTTTACCACATGTAAAAATAGTATACCTTATAAACTAGGTTTTGTTTTGTTTTTACTCAGAATTAAATGCTCTTTCTTTTCTATATTTTGGATTTTGGATATCACAAACAAGAGCAATTTTACAAGTCAAAAACTTTGAACTAACTTTTCTTTTTTATAAATTTTTTTTTTCATGAAGAGGTAGTGTAAGGATAATTTTTTTTATTTTTTATTATTTTATGTGAAAAATGTTCCTTGAACAATGCTAAATAAAAAAACATATAATATGACATAGGTACTTTATAGTAAACATGTAATAATAAAATAAATATAAGGCAATGTACGTAGTACTAAAAACACTCCGCCACTGAGAGAAATATGACCGCCAGTTCCAGGGTTAAAGTCTCTACTAATGTAAGTAAGACTATTTGGGAAATTATTAACAATGAAGTCAGTAATAAAGAACCAAAAATTAACAATATTAAGATAAAAGTAAATGGTGAAACCATCGACAATCCTTTGACAGTTTGCGAAAATTTTAATAACTATTTCAGCAACATTGTAGAAAACAGAATTCTCCCAAAATTAAATTTTGATACATCTGACAAGCCCTGTTTTACTGAAAATAGCCATGTTATTAGTATTTAGGATTAATAGTATAAAAGCACTGTGTCAAGTACTAAAAGAGCTTATAGAAGATATGAAAGAAAACTTTTCTGGAAGATACATTGGTGAACCATTATGGAAAATCGGATCAACAGTTGGGACCAGAGGTATCATATGCTAAGGCATTTGACCTGTCGATCACTGACTGGTTCAGCGGACTGATAATAACAGGTTCGGACAGAGTGGAATGGGGAGTCGGGAGTGAGTGACAGACTTGTGGGGTGTACCGTTCCTGTGGAGAGGGATAATCGCAAGTCTAACCTTCATTTTCAAAAGTTAATTTTATATTATTATTGAACGGAAGGTTGGGGGAGTAGGTGCCGGAAAACTATGATGGGACAGTTTATTTTTAAATTAAAATAAGTAGGGACGCGTTTTAGCATGTTTGGAGATCGGTGTGGTGTTGGTGTGTTATCATATTTTGTCCAAGTTAGTTTATTTTAGGGTTTACAATGTTTTAGTTCTTTCCTTAACTATAATAATATTTAATTATCAAAGCTGGCAGGAGAATGGTTGCTCCATTGCCTAATACAATGGATGGGCATGGGTACAAGCCTAGTCCTGTACGACGACATATCGCTTCCACACCCACATTCTTAAAATTGAATAAAACTTCATAACACACTACTCGAATATAATAAAACGTAATGACAAACAAATAATGTAATTGTAACCTAGAAACAGGTAACGATTTCCGGCTGCTGATACTAGACCGAATCATCTGAGCTTGTTATTCAAATCCATGGACTACCAAAATACAAAACGATACATAAATCGTAAGTGAGGCTATTGAACATCGCAACATCTAAATATGAGGCATTTAAATTAACTTGTCAGCTTGTCATCTCGATAAAACTATTGGTAACAGACCTTTTATTGATCAGTAAGAAAGACAGGTGTATTGGCAAATTCCATTAAAAAGTTTAGCCTGAATAAAAATTTAGTGCTAACAATTAACTTTACTGCAGGAAAGGCTCATACTGGAATACCTGATTTTGCCACCACAGCAGTTTGATGTCTTTAAAAAAATTTTATATTTATTTTACTTTTCATGATTTACAATTCTCACAATTTGTATGTTTCCTGCATGTATTGAAATACCACAGTTGATCAGTTGATATGTCAATCTGGAGCTAACAGTGATCTGGAGAGTTGACTGTAGTATAACACCTGAAATTTTAGTTTAGTAGTTTTATACCAGAATTGTTGTAGTATAAAACTGAGTGTATATATACTAGTTTTTAGTAAATCACAATTAGAACAGGAATATATAGTTCAGTGATCTTCTAGCACAGTAACTCAGTATTCATATCGTTTTACCGATGAATATTCGTAATCACGGTAATGTTGTGACACAGGTGGTACTTTACATCGGACGAGGTGGTGAAGGAAACTACGCTGCTGGAGGTGTGTCAGGCGGCCGCGTACATGCTCTTCTACGAGAGGTCCGCTGTTTCCGCTACCTGAGTAAGTAGTACTTGTGTTTGAACTAAACCTTGCAGAAGAGTTTTTAATAACCGTAACAGCAACAGAATTTGTTTCTCAAATCAAAGCAAAGTTTACCTTTGTAGTAATGCTCGCAAATAAACAGCACTACATAATTTCTGGTTCAAGATTCAAGATTCAAGATTCAAGATTTTATTCATCATTAATCATACAGTGATGCAATAGATTTCGTCAATATCAATACAAAATAATTTTACTTTTTATTGCTTGTTGAGTTGTTGGTAACTACTATATTTAAATGAAGGTTTAAATAAATATAGAAAAATAAATGTAGAATAACATAATAAATAGCTACAACACTATATACAGTACACTGTAATAGTTTTAACATTAAAAACATAGATTATCAATAGATTAAAAGACATACTATATAACCACTATATTTAAGTGAAAATTAAAACAAATATAAAACATTATAAATAGTTATAACACTATATAAACTACACTGTAATAGCTTCAACAATAAAAACGTAAATTATTAATAGACTAAAAGACATACATTTATGAATAAATAATTAGACAACAGTTAAAAACACAAAAAACATAAACTAATAAAATTTAAAACAATGAACAGTGAATAGACTATATACATTACATCAAAATTCATTAAAATACATACATTTAACTATCTAATCTGAATTTAGCTTTGATTAAAAATTAGTAAAAGATGTCCTTAAATTTACCATAATCAGTAGCTAGATAGTCATCAACCTTGTAGAAAACTTGTTCCTTTAACACATTCACTGCGGATGACAAAATTACTGGTGGCAGAAAATGCGGGATTTTTTTTTTTTTTTTTTACTTACCCAAAATGGAGTCAGGATAGCCGAAAGGGTTGTCCAAGGTATCCCGGAAGCTTCGTTGGCCGGAACGGTTTGACGTCATGTCCGTGCCGAGTTTGCTCGTCATCCGCACCGGGTGCCGGTCACCGTGTTGTATGTGCTCGCTGCGCACTAGGTTTCGGCACACAAACACTCGCGAATTACACGTATATAGTACATGAATGACACGTAGATAGTACATCAATTACACGTATATATTACATACTAGTTTGAAAAATATACAACATCAAAAACAGTTAACACTCCCCCCTCTCAGAGTAAAAATTAGAAAAAAACTATATACATCCCCACCCACCGCCAAAAGTCTAAAAACTACTTATTTGCCCTCGTGATACTTATCAAAGCAACCGAGTTCACACAGAGCTGGTTCGTCCAGGGCACACTGCACAATAGTAATACTGTTTCCTTACGCTTGCCTTCTTGGTAGCAAACGCGGCACCTCCGGTAACTGACTTGCCGTTTCCTTTGCGCTTCATTGATTTGGAGAGACGATGCATGCTGTTGCGAGTCGGTGTGATGAGCAGTGGGGCTTCCTTTGGAGGGAGCAGGTCTTCAAGTACACGAACTCGGAAGTCATACAGGACAGCCTATCTGAGTTGTACATGTTTGTACCAGATAAAAAGAATTTACAACAACAACCTGGAGAAAGTGCACAAAAATTTTCTTGTGCCATCGCAGGGTCTTGCGCTCACAGGGGTAATACGATACCATTTGGTCCCAAGCGGTCAGTCCCCTTCATGTAAGAGTTGTAGTACATGATTGGTTTTGGCAGCGTTCGTTTTTGGTTTCTCCGGTTGGTGGTTTTGGACCATCTCGTTGTCATATTGTGTGGAGATGTAGGTCACCGTCCGCTTATCCCTCCATTTTCCAATCATGACACTTTGGGCATAGTTTGCTATCGTTTTCACCTTTGCCCAATGCCTTTGCCTTCACCGCTGGAGGTGTATGGAGTCTGTCGATGCGTAGGGTGCCGGTAGTGTAGGTTGAATGACGTAAAAGTTTGGATGATAAGACAAAACTATTATAAAAATTATCCATGAACAGGAATGGCCTTTCCCCAGGAAGTCCCTCATCAGCTTCATGACGACTTTGACGGTATGACCTTTGCCACTCACAAGAGTCATGACTCCCCCGTGTAAACATGGAAGCGCAGCATGAGTCCCTCGGGTTCATTCAGGGAATAAATTTTGATCCCATATTTTGTGGCGCTTGCCCTTTACGTACTGGCGGAAGACCAGTCTGCCACGCCACAGTACCATCTCTTCGTCGATTGTCAGTTCACGGTCGGGATAATAGATCTGTCGCATCTTATTGTTGAAATATTCAACAATATTTTGATTTTTAAAAAGACCGGTTGTTAGCAGGTTCAGGGTGATCAGGGGTATCAACTCTTGAATAATGCAGACATCTCAAAATGCCAAGAAATCGATCTCGAGACATGTACTCCTTGAACATAGGAAAGTTCAACAACCGATGAGTTTTCCAATAATCGTTCAATCGATTCAATCTGACGTTACCAGTCAACAGTAGAAGGCCTAAGAATGTTCTTAGTTCGGCCAACACTAAGTCCTTCCATTTGGTTTTATGCGAGACGCGGGAGTAGTGGTGGGGGCCACAAAATAGTTCCAGGGCATACAAGTTGTTTGTCTAATAATATTCTCTAAAAACACGGTGTCAAGAAGGAGATTGAACCAGTCAATTGGTTTATTGTCACCTGGAATGGGAACGAGCAAGCCAGGTTGACCAGTAAACGGCAGGTCACGTAAACCAGCCATGTCGCTGGCCGTGTCAGCCCACTGGGGGTGGGGGATGCCGCCTTCACCGTCGCTAGAACTGTTCGAGACTCGACTCATTGTCTTCATCAGATGAAAAATTATCGTCAATAACATTATCGTCTTCCTCCATTATGAGTACATACACTTACACAGTCAACAGACACTATAATCCACTCACACAATATCGCAAAGCATTACACAACAAACGAAAATGGCGAACCGGGGACGAATCACACCAACTGACTCACCCGAAACTGGCACACCTCGCTATGAGTGTTACAGCCTTCCCAGGCAACTGCTCAGCTCACACTGGGGCAATATGAAAGCAGCTGCTGTATGACGAGTTCGCTCGTCCACCGCCAGGCGCGCCAGGTTCGCATGACGAGCATGCTCGTCACCCCGCAGTGAATGTGTTAACCACTTTCTTAAGCAATATTTGAATTTATTAACAGAGACAGTGTGAGCGGATTGAGGCAATTTGTTAAATAATCGATTTTTCATGCAAAATATGCTGTTATTTGTTTTTGTAAGTCTAGCAGGTAGTAAATCTAGGGCATAGTTATTTCTTGTGTTATAGTTATGTATATCAGATCTAATTTTATATTTATGCAAATTTTCTTTTACGTTTATTAGACAGAAATATATATATAAACATGGGAGTGTCATTATTTTTAATTCTTTGAAAATGGGAAAACAAGATTCACGATTGTCCAGTCCTTTTATGGTCCGTATAGCATATTTTTGCCATCTAAAAACTTGTTCCATATAAGTACTATTTCCCCATAAAGTAACGCCATATACAATCTGAGAGTGAAAAAAGGCATAATACGCATTGATCAACATATCACTACTAACACACAGTTTAAGTTTTCTTAGTAAATAAATGATTTTAGATAGCTTTTTGCAAAGGTATTTTATATGTACATCCCATTTCAAACTGCTGTCTAAGTATAGGCCAAGTAGTTTAATAGACTCTGCTTCAGTTAATTTAGTTAGTGAAAAAATAATTGATTCTGTCTTTTTTTTATTTATATTTAAATGATTTGTTTTAAACCAGCTCTCTGCAATATTCATTGATACATTCTGATCTATTTGCAATTTTCTCATGTCTTTTCCACTCCAAACTAAAGTAGTATCATCTGCATATAATACCGATTTGCATGGTATATTACCTGGGAAATCATTTATTGCTATTAAAAATAGGAATGGTCCCAATACAGATCCCTGGGGAACACCAGATTTAATTAATTGAAAATTAGATCCATCATTATTTTGATATACCATTTGTTTCCTGTTACACAAGTAGGATGTCATTAAGCCAAGTTCCACACCCCCCCAAACCATAACATTGCAATTTTTCCAATAATATTTCATGAGAGACACAATCAAAAGCTTTGGTCAGGTCAATCAGAGTAGCACATGTCAATATTTTATCTTCAAAACCGTTCAAAACATAATTAATAACACATTCAACGGCCTTAATTGTATTCAAACCTGGTATAAAACCAAACTGTTCAACACAAAGCAAATTATTATTAACAAAAAAATTATATAATTGATCTTTAATACATGCCTCAAAAACTTTACTTATTACGGGGATTAATGATATTGGTCTGTAACTTGATGGATCAGACTTTTTTCCTTTCTTATAGATTGGTATTACCTTTGTAAATTTTAACACATCTGGGAACACACCTTCAGTTAAGGCTCTATTGAACAAGAAAACCAATGGCTTAATTATAAAATCAATGATTTCTTTGATTATTCTATTTGATAACCCATATATGTCTTCACTTCACAAATAACTGGTTATTTGACAAAAATGTTGATGGGCTTCTGGTATTAGTCTATAAATAAAAATATATTTATCCATAATAAAAATAAATTACATAATATTTATACGAGGAAAAGCTTTATAAATACTGACAAAAATATAATAATCAAAACAAAAATCATATGTCAATAAAAGTACTAATTTGAATGAAAAACTGTAAATAATTATATATGTTAATAAAATTTAATTTGTTAATTTTATATCTATAATTATCCATATCTTAAATTTAAACCATCACAATGTTTAGTTTGTAGAACCCTCTGATAAGGTATTTCTAAATTATTAGTTTCAAGCTTATTGTATGTGGATTTTTAATTTAGTTAATTCCTTTCAAAGAAAGGCATTCATTGAATTTATTGTCATGCTCCATTGCATGGGCGGAAATAGGATTGCATTTATTTTTAAGGTTTGTTACGCTGTACAGAATATATTTCTATAAATTGAGCTCTGTATTACACATATAAATCAACGGATATATGTAGCATATTAAATGGCTATAGTAGTATGCACAAACAAATCCTTTGAAAAATATTAAATTTATGTTCAAGGCAAAATATGTCAATCACATGTCAGTTTGATCTAGTCCAGTATTCTTTGGTAGTGCAAACAATGAAAAAAAATGTCTGGTAGTTAAAAGAAGAAAATTTGTACCAAATGATGGCAATTTTGGCACAATTTTTTTATATTAATACTAAACAAAACTACCATTTTTGTTTTACATTTCTTTATTTACATTATTAATTTACTAAATGAAACTAATTTTTTGTAAAAAGAAAAACAATTCTAGGATATTTTAAACTCAAATAAAGACAAACATATTTTGTCTTTCATTCTGGTAGACTAAACCTGTTATGATAAAATAAATTCTATAATAAGGCTTTTCAATTTTTATGATTTTAAATCTCAAAATTGTGAAATAAAAATAAACTACAAAATTCTGTTGTCTAGGGCTTGATAATAACATTATTTACATAGAAACTAAAATAAAAATTTATTTTTGCAATATTTCATAATATTTCAAAGAAAAAAATACACACAAAATTTTGGAAGCAAAGTTTCATAGTTGTTTTTGTGATTTTGATTCAAACTAAGAATCTAGTTCCATTTTAAACACATAAAAATTAGTAAAACAGCTGAAATAGAGGTTAACAAACAATAGTGTAGCAAAAAACAATTCTTATAACAATTATGGGTGTATGGCAAAAGTAGATGCAATTTGCAAGCAACCAGAGGTGTGTGTGCTGTGGGCTGATTTTAGATTATTTATTTAGCAGCAAAACATTGAAATGTAGCAGGACATGTCAAGGAATAAGACTGATGGTCAAAGACTGAAATAAATTCAATCAAATTCAATTGCAGTGCATTGTAATTGCGCACCTGGGACTGGTCCACAGTTTGAGCTAACGCAACTTCGTTGCACAGCAGCCTTCAGCCAAAGGTCAAGCGAAAAGGGTTAAAAGAAAATATGTGCTCAAGTTTATGTACATAACATTGCATTTTAACTTAGCTTAACACTTTGTGCATCTCATTTACTAAAACTTGTTTTCTTTACTTACAGATCTCACTCACTTGAGAATTTTAGAGAGTAACAGACTGTGATTAGAAACTTACGTTGGAGACTTCTACCTGACAACGCATACTTCCTGTGTACCGTTTATTTTTGATAATCAAAATATATCGATTGCAGCATATTCGTTTTTGTAATTTATTAAGGTTTGAAAATATTTAAGAAAGTGTTAATAATATTTTTAATGCTTAAGTTGACATTGTATATTTATGTTAAAGATGTATTCAATCTGTATAAGTTTTTTTTTATCTGCTTGCATAACAAAAAATACTTTAGATTATAATTGTTTCAATATTGTATGATTTGTTTTCACCAGACTTTAAAGCTTAAATTAAGTTAGTGTATACAACAGAACAGAAACAATGACAATGAAAAGTTGTACTTTTCAAAGGACTTGTCGTTTGATTTGACCAAAGAGATTTTAGGAATATAGTTGTTATGTTTTAATGAACTTATCGTAGTACATCTTGGAACTGAGTTTCCTCCTACACAAAAGAACAATAATATTTTCTGTTAGTTAACAGTAGTAATAAGGTATCAGTTTAATTTTTAAATTATACTATAAATTCCCATTTCTCTAGGAAAGTCAAAAGAACAATGACTACAGGGTTCCAAGTAATTTTGGTTAAAATGAGTTGTTTAAGCCAGAAAATACTATGTTGAGACTGATATGAGTATGTATCTCAATGTATGTTAAGTTATTTTTTCCACAAATCAATAAGGAGTTAACATAGAAATGTATCACAGTTATTAAATTAAGAAAATACTATTGTGTTATCTTACATTACTTGTTGATTGTATTACAGTTTGCTAAGAAATAAAACTACTTATAAAAACCAAATTTTGTTCATGTATTGGAAACAATTTTATGGTGTATATTTTTGTATTGGTTGTGAACTAATGCTGTAAAATCTCATATGTCACATTACAAGTATAATATGCCTTGCACAATATACAAATCTAGCTTGATTTATCTTTCTCCTTTATTTTTTACCCAAACTAGAAGATTGGGGCAATATAAAAAGTACTTCGGCCAGTAACAGAATTTCTTGGGAAACGATTATTATTTTGTAAGTTTATCACCGTTTTAGTTGTTGTTGACATATATTTATAATTATATAGTCAATGATTTCATTGCCTAATAAAATTAAATGATGATATGGTGTTGGTAATCAATATCGACAAAGACTAGCTGATATTATATCATAGAAGTAATTGTTGATGTGAATTACACATTTTTGACTTGGCAGGCCTTAATATTAGTTTTAACCTCTATGCAAATTAAAGAGTAATTATAATGTACCAAAGCAATATTTCCCTGAAAAGTGTGCTGTGTCAATGTTAACAGCTTTTTTCTCAATTGGTATGGAACTGTGCTCTTGGTACCCAAAATTGTTTGTCATAATACTTTGTTGCTTGCCAAAAATTGTTCTAAATATAAAAAAATAACTGTTTAAAAATTACATTATGTTTAATAATAATATTCAAATCTTTATTCGTCTTTAATCATAGCACACGTATACAATTGACTTCGTCAAAATACTTATGAGTAATAATTACAGTTATTTCACAAAACCACTCTAAAGTTTAAAATATCAATAAGGTAGAAGATTTAACCAGAATAATAAATAATTAGAAACAAACAAGAGAATAAAAAGTATGAAAGAACAGGATATGTATAAAAATGTATATCACTAGTACCACAGTGATACTAATTTCTAACCAAACTCCTTCAGGCAATTTATTAAAAAGTTTCATATCCATAAAAATGTGACTTTTCTTAATTTTGTTTCTAGTCTAATTGGTGGTAAGTCAAGTTTATATAAGTTTCCTGTAATATAGTTGACTTTATTCCCTGTAATTTGATATTCATTTAAATCTTCTTTAACTTTCAGTAGACAATAAAAAGTATAAATACAAGGCCATTTGAGTGAACAAAAAAGTCTTCTTTTTACAAGTAATTTCAGTATTTTACAGCAAAATTGAAAAGAAGGAAAATCAGTTTCAGGATTTCTCCGAAGTTGCATTAGTCCACTACATCTTGCTTTGTAATAGTTAATCCTGTTCTGTTGGTAAGTAGTTTATGAACTACATAAAGATACGTGCACATGTATCTTAGTCCTTGATGACTATCGATATACAATAATTACTGGATTGTTGAGATATGATGAAAGAACAAAGAGAACGATCTTCCCTGCTCAATTTGTTCTATACATCTGATCCGGAATTTTAACATTAGTGGTGCAACTAGTCCGTTCGCTTTTAACACTTGTGGAATCCTGCTTATTCAATTCGTTCCCTACATCTGATCCGGAATGTTTAACATTAGTGGTGCAACTAGTCTGTTTGCTTTTAACACTTGTGGAATCCTGCCTGTTCTATTCATTCTACACACCTGATCCGGAATGTTTAACATTAGTGGTGCAACTAGTCTGTTTGCTTTTAACACTTGTGGAATCCTGCCTGTTCTATTCATTCTACACACCTGATCCGGAATTTTTAACATTAGTGGTGCAACTAGTCTGTTTGCTTTTAACACTTGTGGAATCCTGCTTATTCAATTCGTTCCCTACATCTGATTCGGAATGCTTAACATTAGTGGTGCAACTAGTCTGTTTGCTTTTAACACTTGTGGAATCCTGCTTATTCAATTCGTTCCCTACATCTGATTCGGAATGCTTAACATTAGTGGTGCAACTAGTCTGTTTGCTTTTAACACTTGTGGAATCCTGCCTGTTCTATTCATTCTACACATCTGATCCGGAATGATTAACATTAGTAGTGCCACTAGTTCATTTGCTTGTAACACTTGTGGAAGAAATCGGATGTAATAGTTTAGTATGTTTTAGCTACAATCCCTACCATCCGTCTGTTATATTTATGAAAATCTTCTGTGCAGTTTTTTGTTAGAATCGTGTACCTGAATCTGACCGTTTGTGTTACATTAAGTCAACAATTCATTAGTTATTATATATGGATAATATGACTGGTCAAATCAATTACTAATATTATATATTTATAGATTTATTATGTACTTAGAAGTAAATAAATACTTTATTTCTTGGGAAATCTGTTTTTTATTTAACTGTCCACTTTTCTGTATGTAAGAGTTTTACTTCTTGCATATTTACTAGAGCAGCTTGTTCCAAAATAGTCTGATGCTACTTTAGGCGGTGTTTCCTTATCAATCAATCCAGAATTTGAGCTTGATGTCTTTGGGTGAGAAACTGATCTGCAAACTATTCTTCTATCAAGTTTAACTGTTAAATATAAAAATATCAACACAACAAATTGCTATGCATTTACAAACATTTCAGTATCGATTAATTAAACCAAGCCTGATAGCAAAAAAGAGTGTAGTGGCGAATGGGCACGCATTAAATGTAATACATGTACACATTATGTGATAACAAATGACACGGCTGTCAGGTAAATGTGAACAAGTGATTGCATACACCGAGTTGATGAGTGCTAATGAAGCATTTCCGACCTTAAACCTGTGATTACAGATTATCAGAATAGAAACTGTAATGAAGTCCATGGAATTGACCTGTTGAACTTGGAAGAAAACCTTGAGCTGTTAAAACATTAATCAATCTGATAGTTGTCTTCAAAATAGTCTTGGAAAATGATTGACTGCTGCCAACATTATTGCCATCTTACAAGAGTTCCCTGGAAGTCAGTTGCTGTAACTCCCTTCAGAGGCTAAAGACCTGTTGGATGACTGGAACATATTCAAAATGATGATCTATCAAGCTTCTTTTAGGCTTTGGGAACACGACAGTCTGCCAGGCTATATCATGGCTGCTGCACGGTTGCAACTACTATCTGGAGATCATAAATGGTGGTGTGGGTTGGAACATCTAGTGATCAGAAACCTCTGGTCATTCCCATTTGATGGCTTTGTGGAGGCATGGAAGATCATTAAATCTTTATTAAAAAAAGATCACACTCTAAGCAAATGATAATGGTTACAATTAATGTAAAACTAGAGAGTAAATCTATTAAGATGAGCAAATAGTAATAAAGTCTTGTCTATCACCTGTTTTTATCACATTCCATTTTTAAACCGCCTATACCATTCTTTTATCTGTGTTGTGCCCATACTTTCATCCCTAAAGGCCTTCTATATAATTTCAATCATCTCTGTATGACTCTTGCTGAGATTGAAGGAAAACTTTCAAATTCGTTGATCAGTTCTTTCTGTCTTTATTAACAGTACAGAAATGAGACGAACAAAAAGAACACGTTGAGACATAAACGCACGACCTATGGTGTTTATTCAGAAACTACAGCATTCAGGTAGTTAGCAAGGGACTACAAGTTACACTCATACCCCGCAGAGGCCACTCGGGTGCGAATATATGCAGGTTGGGTACTTTTCGTCAGACCTTGAATTTAAGGCCATTTAAATTTACACCGATCTTAATAATGTTTTGTTCCATAGATGATTTTGTCTTTTTTCACAAATTGAGAAGCTTACTTCTGCCAAGAGACAACTAAGATGAGTTTTATAAAAGTATTTAAATTTATAGTAACAGTTAGATAGTAACTGTGTCTTTTGTTTTTGCATGATTACAATACTAACCAAGTACTGAATGTTTAATATTTGCTCAAATGTACAGTTAAAAGTATATTTATAATAAAACTTAATTTTTTATCTGGATATTTTCTTACTCTGTGCTCATCAGTGGCTGCAGAAAAAGTTAAAATAAGAAGTGTTAGTATCAAGCTTGGTCTATGCTTTCACACAATAAATGTAAACAAAATGAAAATTATGGTTGAATTAATTAAATATATGGTTATGCTGTGAAAAAAATGTTTACAAATAACAGTTGATTACATTTAACAGGACCTTTCAATTAATATTCCCCAACTTTAGAAACCAATGTGGGATTTTTTGCTATTTAGCTCAGAGGGATTTTCAAAACAAGAATATGCCTATATTGAAATGAAATGAAATGAAATATGCCTTTATTCAAGAGGCGGAGTTAGGGCTATTTAGCCCTCTCTACCACTCAACCTCACATAATATACAGATATATATATACATATTTACATTTAATGACCTTAAAACTATAACAAATTCCATTTTTAAATTTTAAATTTAACCAAAATATATACTACTATGTAATAATTAAAAATCAAATTTATCAGCTGAATATGTAGAAAATTTTCAAACAAAGATAAATTAAAAACTTAAATTAACAATTTACTTTTTAAATAATTTCTTGTTATTGCTACATTCATTCTCTCAAACACACAGCCTGACCACAAGCACGCCACGAGCACCGCCATCCGCCACCCCTACAGACCGCCCAGCAACAAGTCCCTGACCCCCCGCCCAAAACGAGCCCGACCTTCTATAATACGGATATCATCAGGAAGAGAGTTCCAGAGGCGACATGCCTGAACAGTGAACGACACCTACTGAAGAAGTTCGATCGATGAACAGGAATTGAGAGTAAACGTGGATCCCCTTCTCGTAGGTCGCTCACTTATATCGGAAATAAATTTGAAATTTTCGGACAGGTAAACAGGTGACCTTGTTTCTGATAACTGAATGTAGAGTTGAAAGAATGTGAAGTTGGCGAAGTTGTTGAAGTTTCAGAAGTGATAGCTGTTTGAAAAATGGAGTCACATGCTCATAACGTCTGAGATTGAAAATTAAATCTGATACAATAGTTTTGAGCACGTTGAAGCCTGTCCGAAAGCTCAACAGTCATGTCACTGATCACAGCGTCACAGTAGTTGAAGTGTGGCAGTATGAGAGTTTTAACCAGCATAACCTTGACACTGAATGGTAGATATTAAAGCAAAACGCTTTAAACTGTGAATGCCAGCAAATACTCTATTACACGTTATCGTAACCTGGTCATTCCACTTAAGACTTGAGCTCATAGTAAGACCAAGATTTTTTAATTTGTTTTGAAAATTTAGTTCGTGGTTATTGAGTTCAAGTTTTGGTGCAACGTTGAAGTCCAAACGGTCGATCAATCTTGGGTTTCCCAATACCATTGCCTGCGTTTTGTCTTCATTTAATTTCAGCCCATGTTTATTTGCCCAACAAGCAATTGATTCAATGTCTTGATTGAGTAGAACCATAAATGTGCTCAATTCATCAGGCGAACAGTGTACGTAAATTTGTAAATCATCGGCATAAAGATGAAACTTAGAGTGCCTTTATAATAGATGTGACGTCATTAATATAAATTGAGAACAATAGGGGTCCAAGAACAGAGCCCTGTGGAACACCCCGTGTTACGGCTTTCCATTCAGATATTTTTTCCCTTTCTTTGACACATTGCTGTCGCCCAGTAAGATACGATTTGACCCAGTTAAACACATCATCGGAGAGAAACCATACTTCTTCAATTTGATGAGGAGAAGGGGGTAATAAACACAGTCGAAGGCTTTGGAAAAAGTCAAAAAGCAGTAAAAATGGTGATTAGTCTCTTGTCCATTGCCAATCTGATATCATCGGTGATTTTTAATTAGGGTTGTGGTGGTGCTGTGATTAGGCCTGAATCCAGACTGGTATTTAGATAAGATGTTATAGGTATTCAGATAAGATGAAATTTGTTGATGTACCACTCTTTCAAGGCATTTGGAGAGACAAGAGACAAGGGAGAATACTGATTGGACGTAGGTCAGAAGGGGATTGCGGATTAGACACTTTTCTCAACGGGACGAACTAGAGCATGCTTCCAGGTTAAGGGAAAGACAGAGGGAATTTAAAGAATAATTGAAAATGACTACTAAAAACAGGAAGGGTGATTGGCAATGTATCTTTCAGAAAGCGCAAAGGTATGTTGTCAGCCCCAACTGCGTTGCTGGTCATCCTCGCGAAAGCAGCAAGCACATCAGCCTCACTCACAGGTGTGAAAGAAAAACTGGCGGCCAGCAGCCTCTCGAGGAGCAGCTCCAGCTCAGCAAAAATAATCGCTAGCTGCAGATATATTAACAGGGATATTAATAAAGTAATCATTTATAATATTGAAGGTCAAACGGAACAGGTGGACTGATATTGGATTTACCCACACCAAGGTCTTTAATTTTACTCCACATGATTTAGTGGACTGAGGCTCTGAAAGTGTTGTGTGGTAAAATCTAACTTTGGCGTTACGGATTTGCTGCTGCGTGTGATTCCTAAGACGTTTATATGCCTCCCAATCTTGAGTGGATTTAGAACGTTTAGCTTTTCTGAAGGCGGAATCCCTTTGCTTTTGCAAATTTCTTATGAAATCATTCATCCATGGAGAGGGGGCTTTGGTTACTCTTTTAGTTATGATTGGGGCATGTTTATCAAATAAATTAGTAAGTAAAGCATTAAATTTGATAACCATTTTGTCTACATTATTGGCAAGTGGTTACTTTCATGCCAGGGTAAAGCAGCAGCATCTGTGAGAAGTGAAGCATGATCTATGTCCTGTATCTGCGATATTTGATAATATTGGGCTGATTATTTTTGGGGGTATGGAGTTTATAGGCACAAAAAATGAGATCATGCTTTGAAAGTCCAGGGGCAGGAAATTGTCCGTGGGTGTGCAACGTGGGTCGGGTCAGAAACAGCCATGATGTCAAGCCACGTGTCGGTTGTAGCAGTGTGATGAGAGTGGCCTGAAGTGGTAGCAGAGACATGTTACATGACTGAAAAATTGTGGTCAAAAAGGTTTTTTCATATGTGGTAGGCCCTAACAAATCGGAGTTAAGATCGCCCCATGACAATGACATGACTGTAACGAGCCATAAGATCGATGAGTGTGTGTTCAAATTCGGCAAGATGGCGGTATTGGGGGCCCTATAACATTGCACCGACCTAAAAACATGCGTCCCGTTGACACTGACATCCAAAAACATAAATTCAGGCCGTCCCTCTCTAGATGTATCAGATGAGAATAAGATGGAAGTAGGAAACTGAGACTTGACATAAACTGCGACTCCACCACCACGTTTGTGTAGACGGGTCCCTATATTCATATCAGGGAGGGTTGAATAGTTTACATGTGACAGCAAAACAAATTTACTTTCAAATTTATGATATTACTAGCAGCTACCCGCAGCTTTGCACGCAATTTTCTGTTAAAAAATAGAACAATATATTCATGTATTCTTTTTCTATAAGCTTACTTCTATAAACAGTTCTGAGATAATAAATAGTCACTCAAAGCTATTCCAATCTCCTTATCCATTTTAGATTTAAGTTTAAAGATCAGTGTTTTGGGATCCTGAAGTCGTAAAGTGAAACAGTTTTTATAAGATTCGTATCTCTTTAAAACATGCCATAATAATTTATTGAAGTTCTTTGACGATTTCAATAACAATATCAGTATGCCTCTTTGTCTCAATGACGAAAGTGTATCGTACAACTAAAAAGTTGCTGCAGTCAATACGAATCTGTTCAGGTCGTTTAAATTCACTCCCGATCTAATCTATTTACGGTTCCACAACTGAATTATGCTGTTGCACTAACCAAAAAAAATGGTCTCATATGTTGGTTTTGGAATCAAACTTAGATTAATTTTTGGTGCTTAAGTGATTTTGATATTTTCATAGATTAATAAATATGTATAAGGGTATATGCTTCTAGTATAAGGGCAAGAGTGTGTTATCTCCTTTGCTTTTCTTCAACTACAGTAAAAATGCCATTCATAATCTAAAAGGAGCTAGTCAGATTCGATTACCTTATGTGCAAACATTCACAGCTTTATACAATATGGTAAATTTTATAACAGCATATTTTTGTAAATAGCATTCCATAACATTAGATGGTTCAATTGGCGCAATCAAAATTTAAAATTAGAAAATAACTTTCATCTTTACAATCTACATTACACTACTGATCAAGCAATTTACAATGATAAAATATTTTCTAAAATTTTAAAGTAAACAAATTTTTTTGCCTCTTTAATGAACTTCAGCTGAAAGTATTTGTTAAGTATCAGTTCACTTTGTGTTCACTGTTCATGTGTTGTAGCGCAGTCTGTCGGATCCAGTATAAAACACTCCAAAATCAACAACAGTTTAGAAATAAAAATTAATTAAATAAACCATTTAAATTGGACCACATTGTAAATCTAAACAATTCTCGAATCCACCTGAAAAATAAAAGTGTCTTACCAATCAGATTGCACCAAACTACGCATGAATTCAAATTGTCAACTATTGTAATAGTACTTCTACAGGTTACTGCTCATTTCAAATCCCATTCTTATGTATATTCTACTGCCTTTCCCCCCCATATTCCATTCGGCTGATTGCTCTGCAATTGACTCATCAGGAGAGACAGAGCAGATTCTTAAGAAGGGCGGCATCAAAAAGGTAGATGAAAGCCAGTCTCATTGTTACTTTCAGTAGCATAATGTGGGCAATCACTTGGCCCTTTGAAGTTACAGGGTGCAAACAAAGGGATCTGTATACAGAAAGGAATTGAGGTTCTTCTCCTGGTGGTATGTAAAATGCCCAGGACTATCCTGGTCGTAGGATATATTGTGGTGTCCTCGAAGTTATCATGAGAGCTTGTGAGAATCTAAGTTGAGGATACAAGGAGTCAGTAATTGAGACAAGAAATCAGTATTTACACAGAGAACTATGTGGTCCTTAAGACCTTCCATTCTTGAGTTCAGATCAAGGATTATTTGAGACTGTCACATTGCAGTCTTCAAGTTGGGTAGGCTCAAGGATCTCATTCTGTATTGGATCCCAGACCATATTAGAATTAGAGGTAATGAAACCGATGATAAATTTTCAAATACCGCATCGTCAACAAAGTTTATGGGAAACTATTTTGATTTTGAAAGCACCAAAGAAAATAGGCTAAAGCTGGAGAGAGATGTTCTGCTTCACATAATAGGGCAAGTTAAAAAACACTCATCTTATAAAGCACTTTCACAGGATGGAAATCTTCAAGAGTGATGGTTTGTGTGATAATGCGGAAACTATTATCATATGATTTTCAACTATTGAACTTGAGATGGAGAGGGTGTAATTCTTTGGAACACTGGTTAAGGTTCATGAGATACCTCATGGATAGTTTTAGTAAGTTACAGTGTTCGTAAAGGTCTTTGAACAAACTGGAGTGTACTTAAAACCTGTCTTTTATTTAGTGGGAAGTGAAAAAAGCCGATAGCCTATCAGTCTACCACAAAGATAAGATAGAACACAAGACACAGTGTTTTCTACATAACCTAGCTATAGTGGGAAGGGTTTATTTAATGCGAATATTGAATTAAGCTCCATTTCATCTTCCACTTAGTGCATCGTCTTAAATCTGACACTGTCAAAGGCTTGACTCCCATCAATTGTGCACCTCATGAAAACACCTCTTCCTCTAGATTACACCGAATGGCTATTCAGACAGACTTCTTGTGTAGTCTAGGTGGCTCACATGTTAAAACGATGCAATGAGTTCATTTTGAATATCTTCATCGATGACTTTTTCAGACATGGCACTAAGCAGACTGTGAAATCGAGTTAAACAAAATTGGTATATTATTCTCACTGGAACACTGTGCGTGTCACTAGAGAATTCTTTTGAATGAGTCTAATTACTAAGGACTAAAAAGTGCAGCAATGAACTGCCACTCAAGTTATAATAATTATTAAGTGACATAACGAACATCATGAAGTCCAGATGGAGAGAATGTAACCAACCTGTCATGACGTTTTGAAGCTCTTCATCAATGATTTGCTGTGTAAGACGTATGTAATTATTAGTAAAATAAAATTCATAGAATCAATGTACAGATAGTTGCTGGAAAGGAAGTCTTGTATTACAATTCGAGACAAACATCCTCCGGATGTAAGTGGATACGCACATCTGCCCAGACACCGATGGTGAACAAACAGGAAATGCTTGCTTAAGCAGCGGAAATGCTTATATATAAAAAAAAACCGTGCAACGATGTAAGGG
Organism: Homalodisca vitripennis; assembly: GCF_021130785.1. NCBI lineage: Eukaryota > Metazoa > Arthropoda > Insecta > Hemiptera > Cicadellidae > Homalodisca > Homalodisca vitripennis. The sequence goes on from NC_060214.1 coordinate 34,594,898, forward strand.
GCAGCCATGCTGATATGAAAAATTGGTACTCACCAATTATGATGGAGAGATTTGGCAGAGGCGTGGTCATGAGCTGGCGGGAGAATAACATAAAAACTGAAGAACAAGGAGGAGAGGAGAAGTCGAGGATGGGAATTCGAAAAGCGACGTTCGGGAGTGCTAGTGCTTGTGTTCGTGTGTGGAAAAATATCTCTAGGCGTAATAAGTGTGAAGTGGAATAAAATGTAAGTAATTTTAGGAACTTAGTATATATCAGAGTTCATTAATCATTTAAAATTCCATATCTATTTAAATGTTCACAATTTTGAAAATTTAAATTCATGTAAATGTTTAGCTATTTTAAAAGAAAGTTTCTCAGGTTAGTCCATGAATTCATAATTATTGCAACACTACAAAATTACTAGTAAATGTTATAATGAATTAAATTAAAAATAAATTGTAATGAATAATTTAATAATAAATATGTCTTCAGAGTATTAAGGAATTAAAATTTGTGCTTAATATGTCGGTTGACGCAATCAATTGTTAATTAAAATTTTTAATCAATTTAATGAGATGTTGTCACAAATAAAATATGTGTTGGTTCATTTGAGGGTATTGTACTGCCAATCTAACCTATTATTAAATCCTCTCACAGCAACCTTTGCTCATAATATGTCACAACCTTAATCTTAAACTAAAGAAAACTTAAAAACCTTACAGCTGTGATGCAAGCCTTCTCTGCATGTTCCGGAACAGGACAAAGTCACTAGGAGTCAGGGTATTTCGCAGTCTTCAAAATGGTAGTGCCGATGGGTGAACGGCCTAAGGTGTTGGAATTTGGGTCTAAGTTAGAGATAGTGCAGTCTATGTCGACTATCCTTTCATTCTGATTGATAAAATCCTCGCACAGGCCAGTGGCCCATAAGGACGCGCAGAATAAGGCTTAAAAGGGGATTGGCCTCTCCTTATAAAAAATTGCATGTACTTGAATTTGTTTAGAGACTACCAACAAGAGTATAGAAAAGTTATATTTTTTAAGTGAATATAATAAAATACAATCTTCAATAGCTAATTTTCTTTGTTTATTTCTAATACAATCACTTATATCTCTCGGTTGCCTTCAGTTTAAAGTGCAAAAGCATAATTCTTTCACTCCCCGATGTCCGATTTCACTGATGTTAAAAACTCTACATCATCTGCCAGTGTTCATAAAATCGGATGTCAGCATTTACATCTAAACTGCCAATGTTTTGGATGTTCACAAAACAATTATAAGATACAGCGTTAAGAGTCACATTAACAGTTATTAAAAGTGAGTATTGTGTTTTTTGTTTAACTGAACGCTTTTTCTATGGATAATTCTTTTATTGTAACATTCTATGTATAAGTGAGTTATTTTAGCACACTGAGCTACCTCCTTGAATCTTGTAAATATGTTAATAATTTTTAATTAAACTATTCTTTTTTAGTATACTGTTCTGATCATGTTTGATAACAAAAAAAGTTCAGTTTATCAAACGCCATAGTCTGATTTGCTTTGTGAAAATAATTTTTTGTGTACTGTACCATATCTATTTTTATCAAACAGGTGATACACAGATACTTCTAAACCAGTTTCAGTTTAACATCCGTTGACCGAATATTGTTCTTCAAGCAAGTACGAAAAATTTCAAGAAGTTAATTGTTTAAACAATGTTTCCACACGGTGTGAACTGGAAGTCTTTAATGCTAGTTATGACACCGGCCACATAAGCCCAAGAACTAAAATAATCACATCGATAAAACCCAAGAACTAAAATAACCTTGTCGATAAACCCAAGAACTAAAATAACCTCATCAATAAAACCCACCTTAACAATAGTGATAAAGGGTTTTGCAAGCCCTCATAACAATATATTGCTAAGGGAAAGGTGAAATGGAGCTAAACTAAAAATTTGTATTATATTGCTGGCTTTCTCTAGATCATTTAAGTAGATCTATTAGAATGAATGTCACCTCCATACCAATCACTATTCCGGGACAATATATTTGCAAAATTGTTTTGAGCCACCTTCCTGTAGTGTTGCATTAACGGTTCCATTTGAGTACCTATCAACTAGTCCAACCGAGTCCCCATGACATTGATGGACATTTAATTTAATACTGTACTTCAAAGAGTAAAAGTCATAATTATTAAAAACTGGATGATGACAAAAAAATCATGATCTTTATACAAGTGGCTGGTAAATATTAAGTAAATTCACCAAAAGTGTTTATTATACTCAAATTAACACTTACAATACATACAACTTATAAACCAATAACAGATAGCCTGGGCAATGAACAAAAAAAAGTACAAAACCTTCAACAATTTATTGAAAACAAAATAAATGTAGATGTTGTGCAAGGGAATGGCTCTTGCAAGTAAAGTCTAATCGCTGGATGACTTTTTACAATCTAAAGGCAAATATAATTCTACACTGAGGTGGTGAAGTAAAGTTACTCGTAAACGTCTGTCTTGTCACAGACGTAGTTGACAATGTCGATGGGCTTCAACAGCCTCTCTGCATCATCATCTGGGATCTCAAAACCTAAGGAAAAAAAAACAGAATGTGGCATCATTCTTAGATAGATACAGGGTTGATTTAACTTAAAAACTAGAATGTTCCCCTGAAAAAGTGAAGAAAAATTTTCTGATGGTACAAAAAATTAAGATTTTAACATACTTCATGCACAAATGATTTCAATTTTTTGTTACATTATAACAGAAATTTGAAACATCAGATGACGCACAATTCAAGTTTTTTCATTGCGCTAACCACAAACTTTGTTATTTTTTCAGTATACGTAATTCAAATTTTATATTTACACTCATATACTTATGTAACAATAAGAAATTTTGACCCAATTCTCCACCAACCAAAAAGCGATTAAAATAATGTTAGATTTGCAATGCATCTGTCAAATCAAACAATATTTTTCTAATGAACCATACATGGTCTATATATTTATCAAACTATCATGCTTGTGAAATCAAATGAAAATAGTATACCTAAATTAGGAGCAAATCATAACTTTATAATGCTCGCCATATAAATTATCTATCATAACATAGCGTAGAACTTTTTAATAAAAAAACCCACAACTGCAGGATCCAAATTCTTGTTATTTCCTCCAAAAAGTTTCTTACAATTTCACAAATTTGCATAAGTAAGAAAAAAGGTAAATCATTTTTCATTGAAACTTTAGTATACTCATTTAGATAATATTTTGAGGTAAACTTCTATATTCACTGATTTATGTAGTTAATATTAGACGTATTGTAATATAATAGTAATACACGATAATTATAGTACTTATTGATTAAGAAATTCTATTAACGTTACTGTTAGGTTAATGACATATATCAATAATTATGTAGAATATATCTGTATGTACTAGGTAAACAAGGAAATGAACAAATACTATATCATTTGCATAAAATAATTATAAAAACATGTACAACTGCATGGCATACAGGATCTGTATAATAAGTAACCAGACTGACTTCAGGAAATTTTTTATTGGCAAAATATGTACAATTTTTCTTTGGAAATCTTCAAAGTAGTCCCCATTGGAGTCGATAACACGCTGATACCATATTATCCAATCCCTGAACGCTCCCTGGAAGTCGGCAACCTCGATGTTGTCTAGAGCCCTCGTCGTAGCACGTTGAACGTTTTCCAGAGTCCCGAACCGCGTCCCCTTAAAGTGTCTCTTGATCTTGGGGAACAGAAAGAAGTCCGGTGGTGCCATATCTGGGCTGTAAGGAGGCTGTGGCAACGTTGCCCTCGACTGCTTTGCTAACTGTTCGGTGACGAGCAGGCAGGTGTGCGACGGTGCATTGTCGTGATGGAGAATCCACGAATCGGCAATCTCCGGACGGACTCGGTGAACCCGGGCGGTTAGTCGACGGAGCACCTCTCTGTAGTACTGGCCGTTTACAGTTTGACCGGGTGGCACAAACTCTTTGTGAACAATGCCTTTCACGTCAAAGAAAGCAATGAGCATTGACTTCACCTTCGATTTGCTCATGCGCACTTTTTTCGGTCGTGGTGACGCCGGTGTGTGCCACTCCGAACTCTGCCGCTTCGTCTCAGGATCGTATTCAAAAACCCAAATCTCGTCTCCTGTAATAACGTGGTTAAAAAACTCTGGTTCGGTTTGCAGTCGATCAAGGATTTCCGAAGCGACAGCAACATGACGCTTCTTTGGCTCATCAGTCAGGTGTTTGGGTACCAGCTTCGCGCAGATCTTCCTCATGCCCAGATCGTTCTTAATAATGTTTTGAACGGTCATCTTATCAATTCCGACCTCATCTGCGATAGCCCGAATGTTCAGACGACGATCACTGTTCAACACATCACGCACGTTTTGCACATTTGTGTCCGTGTGACTCGTTGATGGAGGCCGACGCGCTGTTTGTCATGGACGTCATCGCGGCCCTCCCGGAAATTTTTGTGCCACTGACACACCTGAGTTCTGGACAGAGCATCCTCACCGTAAGCCTCTTGAATCATTTGAAGAGTTTCCGTGGCCGTTTTCTTGAGTTTGACACAAAATTTAATGCTAAAACGTTGCTCGATCGTACTCTCTATTTTCACTCCGACGGGGTAACTGAACATGCACTCCGCTCTCGCTCGATACTAACTCTCCAAGCGCTTGGAGGCAATTGCTGCAGTCCGGTTCCCTTTCACTAGACCCACCACCACTACAGCACCAGATACCGGTTAGCAGACGCTTTGACGGAGCGAGGCAGGCTCAGTCCGGTTACTTATTATACAGACCCTGTATATGAAAAAGATATAAGTTTTTTCAAGTTCTTAGCCCATTATAGGATGTTATTTTGTATGTCTGAAAAGTAGTATTGGAACTTTTAATACAGTAAATGAAAGGATGTAACATATATTCAACTATTGGCACTAATTACAGAGTTATAGAACAAAATACAACAGCTGCTTGGCACGCCAGTTGCATATGCATATACGTGCTTAAGACGTTGAGCTACTAACGAGCTGTGAGACAAAAACCATTCTATCATTGATCAATAACATAGTCACGTGGTATACAGCATATCTATAGACTAGTGATACATACTTCCCGCAAACTCAACAAGATTAAATCAGAACTACTATCACAAAACAAGGGAACAATCGTTTTGTGCATATACACAGTTATAGCATTTAGAGCATTGTCAGCCCTCGTGCTTATATGTATGGACTGCACGAGTTAAATTTGTATAAACAAAAATAGCCTAATTTAAATTCAATCACAACAAGTATTTGCTCGGCCGGGACTTGAATCTGGACCTCTCACTGAGGTGTGTCTAGAAAAAATTCAGACAGGGCAATTTCCACTGTGTTTATCAATGCTGCAAATAATTTTCAGTAATCCTGTCCATGACTTCTACCACTTGTTTTTTTTTTTTTTTTACTGCTTCAACAGGCTCAAATATTTTTCTTTTTAAAGCTGATTTGACTTTAGGGAATAAAAAAAAAAAAATTATAGGGCTAAGGGCCAAGTTAGATGAGTAGGATGGACGGTCTAACCGGATGTTGTGCTTGGCTAAAACCGTCTTGACTGATAAAGCGTTGTTAGTGGGGGCATTGTCCTGGAGGAGGAGCCATAACCTGTATATGCTCATGTAAGGTACTCAGGACACTAATATATTAATACTGATTCACTGTTTGCCTCTCTGATACCCTGTGAAATTTGAGTCATTCCCAATACATTGAGTGATGTTTTTTTTAACGGGATCATAAATAAAAACAACCATGATTCATCACAAGTAATATTGTTGTGCAAAGAAGAATCTGCCAAACTCTTTCCTTGTCACTTCCTGTTAATTAAGACATTGCTCTGATAGCTGTCAAACAAGGTAGATTTTTTAAATATTTGCATCATGTTTTACTGACAATGGTTTGCCAGGAAGTGTGTCATCACTTGTATCTTCGGCCATCTTTAAATAGTTTAAACCACTCAAACACTTGTATTTGTGATTAACAATCATCACCACTTGTGGCAATTGAAAGTGCTGATTTTCCAAGTGTAAACAGAAATTTTATGTTTAATTATTGTTCTATCTGTACACTTAACATTTTTCCGATGCAGCGTAAAACATAAACTGTATATAATTGGCGCTACGGACAGGATGAATGCGGAAGCTAGATGAAACCTGACAACAGGTGGAGGGGGGAATCATGTGAGCGGCCATACGATGTTCAGCCTTACTGAATTTATTATGTAGCTACAATATTAATCCGGTTTCTTGCTAGCCACACCTGATATTTATATACATATAACTTTAACTAATTGATTTAATTTTTTCAACTGAGAATTTCAAATTTATTTGGTTAATTTTGAAATTGGTCACTCTGAACAGAATTTAACCCTTCCCACACCACTAATAAATCCATTGATTTCTCCAATGCCAAGTTCAAAGCTAATTTTTTATTATAAATATGCTATAAGAGGTAAACCCCAAAAATATTAAACAGGGAACTTTAGTTAAAATTAGCATATTTATTGATAAAAATAACTATTTACCATATAGTGAATTTAATCTAAATTCAAATCCTTGGTACAAACTAATAAAATTGATAATTTATATAAATTAGAGCTTTCCTTATCTAAGGTTTCACAGATAAAGTCTATCATCTGGGAAGACAAGGGATATATTTGGTTATGGCTCTGTAGGACACACACAACAGAAGTGCAGATGGACAGCGCTAGACAAAGGGCACACCTTCCCCCTGCCGCAGAGTGAAGGTCGTATATAAATACTTCCTTATCAACCACTTACAGAGCATGCACCTGCCATTTTGAAGGTCTTTTGTGGACTAAAATCTCTTCAAGAGACACAATGTGTAATATTGGATATACTCGTGTTTGGTGTTTTGGTCAGTCAAAGTGTACCATTCTGATATATCCGCACTCGGCGTAGGAAGGGTTAAGACAAATTAGTTACTTTTCCGTATTTAACCCTAAAACCTATTTTGTGCGATTAAACGCTAAAAATCTTTTCTTACCAAACTCATCCTCCATAGCCATTATGACCTCAACATGGTCCAGGGAGTCGAGTCCTAGGTCATTCATGAAATGTGACTCCAGTTTCAACTGAAAAAGAGATCATAAGATTTAATTTTAACAATTAATAAAATAACCATATGACTTTTTGTATTAGAAAGCCTCAGATAAAGAGAAATATCAATCCAAATCTGTAACATACTCATATTCAGTACATTTGAAGTCTTACTAACTTCCTTGTATAAAACAGTTGCAGGAAAATATTATTTTACTTCTTGTTCAAAAAGGAAGCCATTGAACCTTCTCTAAACTTTTTTAGGCCTACACCATGCTGAGACTAACATCAAGTTTGAAATTCATACCTTGAGCAGCTACATAATCTATACATATAAAAATGAATGTTTGTGTGTTTGTCCTTTATAGACTCAGAAACTATTTGACCGATCATTATGAAAATTTGTATGTATATGTATTTTTCCACGTAGAAGGTTTATATGCTATGCCCATTGATGTAACTCACCACCAGGAGGCGCTGCAAAATATATAAGTTATCAAAGCGCCTGCACATTGTAAACTACAATTACGAGATAGTTGTGTATAATAACCACACACTATGTGAAGGCGCTAAGTTTTTATGGATATTTGTCTTTCAAATGAATTTCTGTTTGGCCTTATAGCTTATATCTTACTTAGACCACTTTATTATTAAGTACATGTACGTGTACAATGACTATAAACATACACTTTTGGCAGATCTTGTTGATTGTTGATAGTGTCAACAAGGTAAACTCTACATCGGCGTTGACAATATAATTCACTTGAACCAGAAATGCTCATACACGAGCAAAGCTTACAAAAAGTGTGTGAAGCCGCGGGGAACAGCTAGTTTTATTTATAAAAAAAAAAACAGAGTCAAATGAAAACTTAATGGTGGTTAGTGGCGTCTTAAGCAAGACATCACTGTGCATACATTTCTTGAGCATTATTTTTACTTTAACAAATCATCTAATGAGGTATGGTTGAGTACCCTGTAGGCTACATCAAAATACAATATTTTTTATATATCTGGGAATATACGTATGTAATCAAGTGAAACACACAAAACCAATTTAGAGATAGTTAACTTTATAAAGCAAACATTGAACACACAATTGCATTCTTTGAATCTCAACTGTCCCAAAACACCATGGGGTACCTAAACAATTAAGCAATCTTGTATCTGACGGTGTACACGATAGGTTGAGGATATATTTCTTTAAGCGTGGTATCATATTTAACAAACCACCAAGATTTGTGAATTGCCAAACATAAAAATACGATAAGGAAATGCATAGTGATGTGTACCCATTTGGGCGCATGACGCGCTTTACGTAAGCCTAGATTGTACCTGGCAAGTCATCGTGAACATGTTAAAATTTGTTTGGTGCCATAAAAAAAATTCATAATTAGAGCAATATAGCTTTTTTACATACACCTTTCAGTAGTAATAATTACTAATAAACCTTTGAACGGGTGTATTTTATACTGCAATTATTTGATATTTTTACTATTTTAATCTTATACTGTAAGCAATGTAAAAGTATTGCTAAACTTGATTGCTACATTGTACACATGTTTATGGAGATGTATCATGATACAGTCAACAGAATACTGTTTAGTACAGTATCTGTTCTCATATACAAAATAGTATTACTGTGAAACACAATATAACTTGTGGAACACAGTGCACTCCTGTATAACTCATGGGGGATTACAGATCAGATTATTTGACAATAAATTAAAATTAACAAACTTAAGAATTACTTCAATCCATTTTTTTTTTAATTTTAAAACTTAAAATGTATAGTATGCACTTTTGAACTTAAAACTCAAGTAAATAAGTTGTAACTTTATATGATGCAAAGTAATTATTATTGACAAAATTGTGTTTTATTTAACATAATTATAGTGAGTTTTGGCCAATTACAACCAGTCATATCAAAATGTCACTGTCATAATGTATACATATCAAGCAATAAATTTATAAAATTCCCCTAGGGTTGTATTTTTTCTATTACATCTAAAGTCTGCTGGTTGGAAAAACTCTAAAAGCTTACTTTATGAACGCATACATAGAGCAACCATTTCAAGTCTGCAAAAGGTTCAAAAAGACTTATAACTAACTTTAACTATGTCTAAGAGACTGCCTCTGATACAAAAGTATTTACTGCATATAAAAATATATATATACACAAAAACGAAGAAGAAGGTATAAATGGGCTGTGACAGTAAGAAAAATATTTATCCATGGAACGTAGTCAAAAATTCCTGCAATTGATGTACAGAAAATTTCTATTCCGTGGCACTATTGCCGAAGACAGCACTGAAGTATTTTCTATTCTTTCTATTACTTCTGTTAAAAGCAATAAGTTGTTTCCAACATCAAATGTTTCATTTTTTCAAAATATTGCAGTGTAAGAGTGCTTTAATATAGGCCACTCAAACTACGAATATGATCTTCGAAGGTAGATGACACCCCTTCATTTCTACAGCAGAAGGCAGTGTTGATAAGATAACAACATTCATCATGTTCTAGATAATTGAACACAGACGGTTGAATACATATTTTATTGATTTCAATTGGGATTTCACACAGTAACGTTAGCAACGTTATTCTCTTGATGATTTGAATGTGTATTATGAAGATCTAAACATGCATAGGGTAATTTAGTTTACAATTTTAAAACTATTGGTATATGTTTCTGAAAGTGTTATTCCTTGAGAAAGTAAAATTAAATATGTCCAGATTTATGAAAGCTTTAAGAAGGAATTGTGGTAAGCGATGACACAATATAAATTACAATCATCAAAAGAAAGTTCTTCAAAACCACCAACACATCAGTAATTTGAATCAAAACAGAATAAACAGCAGAAAAATAGATTTTTTCAACAGTTTTCTGAATAGTAGTATTAGAAAGGATACCGGCTTGGCACTTTCACCAGCAGTGCTGCCAATAGCAGAATAATAGGAATCTTTCTTCAACACATCCATACTTTTATAAAAAAGTAACAATTTGAGGAACTTTTGGACTCTACCATATTATGGATTAACAATAGAGTTTTGGTTCTAGTATGTCTAAATTTTAAACAATAAAAAGGCAACATGTTCGAAATGAAATTTGTAATATTTATAATATTATATGGATTATCCAAAATCTCAGGTAAAATGGAATGAGTAATGGAAAAATCAATAAATTTAAAGGAGTTAAACAGTAGATCATTAGGAAGCTTAAAATCAGAGATCATTAATTTTAACGTTTTATTAAACACGCATAAAAATGACACATAAAAAAAACAAAAAAACATCTTAAATCTATTTAAAAAGTGAAATGGTTTCCTTCTCAAAGTGGTTTTTATGAAGGCCTAATGCATTAATAATGTGTTCTTTTCAAACCCTGAAAAGTAGTTAAAATTACCTGGTAAAGCTCGAGAAATTATATATAAATACAGAAGTAGCCTAAATCGACAAATACCTTTGCTGGATCAACTTTATCGTATAGTTTGAGGACCAACAGAACTCTATCACGTATAAGCTCTAGAGTTAGAGGGGGGTCCATACTGTAGTGCCGCATGGCCGTTTGTGGCACCTGAAAAGTAAAGCAAATGTAACTAACAAAAATAAGTACCTCTTCTCCGTGAATTTTGTCATAAGCCTTGCACACTTTCAGAACTCTTTCTCCTATCGAAGCTTTAGACTGTTGGGAGCAGAACCTTCTAGCATCTTCACACACCCTCGTCACTTGCTGTGGAAGAAAAACATAAAATAGGACACAGCTCACTATAAAAAAGGTGTTTTACATTTAAACATGTAGGTATTGGTATTTAAAAATTTAATACTTGTCCAGTTTTTAAGTTACCGTAAAAAATTATGATAAATATTACTCTGTTGATTCTCTTATAAGCTCTACAATTTAATTTATTACTTCAATAAGACCCTGCCTTTTTTTTTCCATTCATTCAATGCTTTCCTCATTTTTCACCAGCACCACTCTTCCACACCTCTCTTTCAGTACATTTCTTTCTATTTTACTTACACTTCTTAACTTGACTTTCTTTTAAAGTAAGAATGTTTTATTTTTGTATCCACTAACTGAAAATGGTAGAGTAGAATGCTAAATTACACTTGGTTATTAAATTGATTATATTTGGTTGGATGGAAGGAATATAATGGTTGGCTAAAATATACAGGACTATACAACAGCATACCAACTAAGACAATGTGGTTGTAAACAAGTGTACTGACAGTCGTTTTCTTTCATGAGTAATATTGTTATTGAAAGAAAAACAGTTTTAATGATTCAACAAAAGATTTAGTTATTTCTTATCTATACGAGGTCTGTCCAAAAAGTATCCGACCGCTGACCAGTAGGTGGCCGCAGCATAACCGACTGGCTCGAACCGGTTATTGAAGGGGAGGTGCGAGCCTACTCCTTCCCATATTAGGCATTGAATACGATCCGGTCACTCAGTGAGTCACAGCGCTCTGTTCCGTGCAGTACTGCCGTGTGTGTGCATCACATTTCAATATGACTGAACGTGTTGAGCAGCGCATTTGCATTAAATTTTGCCAAAAACTTGGCCATTCAGCATCAGAGACAATTACTATGATACAGAAAGTTTATGGTGACGTGTCTATGGGCGATACACAAATAAAAGAGTGGTTTAGGCGGTTTAAAAATGTTCACATATCAGTGGAGAGTGATGACCGATCTGGCAGGCCTTCAATAGCCAGAAACGCTGAAAATGTTGAACGTGTTCGTGCAGCAATTAATGAAAACCGTCGATTGACTGTCCGAGAGCTGAAAGAAGATTTAGGAATACCAAAATCGTCAGAACTGTCAGCTTGAAATCGCACAGGACAATCTGGATTTGATAAAAAGTGACCAAGGGCTATTTAAAAAAGTTATTACTGGTGATGAGTCATGAGTTTATGGCTACGACCCTGAAACAAAGGCTCAATCTTCACAGTGGAAAACTCACGAAGAGCAAAGGCCGAAAAAAGCAAGACAAAGTCAAAGCAATGTCAAGACAATGCTGACAGTTTTTTTTTACCAGAACGGCGTTGTTCATCACGAATATGCTCCAAGAGGCAGACAGTGAATAAGGAGTATTATCTTGAGGTTCTAAGGCGGCTACGAGATGCACTGCGAAGGAAACGACCTGAACTGTGGACAAGCCGTGACTGAATCCTGAACCACGACAACGCGCCAGCTCATTCCTCAAATCTTAATCAGCGTTTTTTGGTCAAACACAACATCAACCAACTACGACAGCCTCCCTACAGTTCTGACATAGCTCCTTGTGACTTCTGGCTATTTCCGAAATTAAAAATTCTTTTGAAAGGAAAAAGATTTGACGATGTTGAACAAATAAAAAAACTGCAACGAAGGACCTGGTAGCCATTCTACCAAATGAATTTAAGGAGTGTTTCCGGAAGTGGGAGGAGATTACCGTTGCCGCCGAGTAACGTCAGTTCATGCCAGACGTCAAGGTCAGATACTTTTTGGACACACCTCGTATGTTGAAAAATTGCTGTAGTGACACTGATACTGTGACCCCTGCATTGACAGGCCAACATCAGGAAATACATACACTAAAAAAATTGTGAGTATTATTTTGGGAAGAAAACCTGTTGATCATGTCAAAAAATTATCTAAGTAGCCTAGAAACATGTGTTGTATTTAACCAGAATAGCCGATGATCAATGCATTGAAAATTTAAAAAGATAAAAAATACTGACAGAGGTATTCTGGAATACATGCAACAGTAATAGACTTAGGAAATAGAAATATTTTGTTACTGTGGTATTATCTGGGGCCACTATTTTTTTCCTGACAGTTTACCTTACCAGGAATCTAAAAAATATATTAGTAGGAAGAACAGACTTTATTTGACTTGGTGTAAAAATTACATGTCATTACGACGATCAGTTCTTGTTTTCTGCCTCCCAAAAGGAAGTGTCAGCGAGGTGTAGACCACTCTGTACATATCTACTATTTGTTATTAGCCTATACATTAAAGTCAACATTTACGAACGTTCACATTATTAACTGAACTTTAATCTGGGTACTATTGAGGGATGCTTTTCTTTTTTCACCAAAAGTGCGGAAGCCGCCACCGAAGCCCACACTGATGGCCAGGGGTCATTTATCATCGGAACATCCCTCATCTCAGATCACGTGCTAGATTGTCCAACGTGATCTGATGTCACATTGAAAGTTCATATATTGTGTAATTTTTAGTTGGACACAAAATTTTATATTTCTGTACGATTTTTAGGTAGGGTACGATAAGCGGACCCGGTTTTTTATATTGAAATTGGCAAACGATTTTACTTAATCATGACCATTGAAAAAACAATCGATACTGATTAATTATTTTGAACAATTAACTTAAATAATCTATATCAACAGCTGTAAACACTTTCAAATAATACTTGTAATGTAATATTTCAATTTTATATAAGTAACATTTGATATTAAAAATGGCAGTCAACTTTAGAAAACTACACATTGCTTTGAAAAATAAGACATGATTTTCGTAACTTCAACATGTTGGACTCATACCAAAAAACCCATTAAATGTGAAATTTGTGGGAAAGAAACAACTGTGACTGTGAGAGGAGCAAATATGGTCGTCTTCAGTTTTCCTAATTTTGGTTATGATAATTTGTGTGATCACTGTAAATATTAAATTCATATTTTAATTTAAAACATGATTGTTATTGAGGACTATATCGATTGATAGTATAGGATTTGAGATGCGAATATTAGATATCGATGATTACATTCTTCGATATAAAAAACCGGGTCCGCTTATCGTACCCTACCCATATTTCTTTTCTTTGTGTATCAAAAGTGGTGTCCATTTTCGTCTATATCCTCCTCCTCATTAGATATTCTGTAAGTTGATCATTAGTTTTATTATTTATAAAAGTTTCTTTTTTCCGGTTATATTTGTTATTTTTAGTCTTATTTTATTTTAACTACATCAATGTTTCTTGTGTAGGCCAGTTGGCCCCTGAGTATTTCACTTGTCTGATGTCACTAACTGAGCACTCACGTGATCTGAGCTCGAATTTAGGTAGGTCTACTATCTCGAGGATGTTTTTCTTCCTTTCCCAGAAATACAGAGTGACGCCACTGAAGCACTGATAGCCAGACATTTCGGATCAGCACTATTCTGATGCAATTTTAGTTACATTATTTAGATAAGTAGACTCTATAGTTTGTTTTGAATTTGGGTAAATCTTAAGATCAGCGACTACCGGTCCAATCGCAGTAATTTTTTGCATACTAACACAGATTAACGTAATTTCACCGAAAAAAATAGTCCCAATTATCGCAAACATATCAAAACCAGTTTTTCGACAGTACAATGTTGGCAATACAAAACACATAAATAACAGATTTTTGACTATCAGACTAAAAACAATGGCCGACCATGGTCGTTTTGATGAGTTGACAGTAGTCACGTGACAAACAGGAAAGTTTCCGATTGGCCGAGCGGATCACGTGACCTATAGGACGGCTTTGATTGACCGCCAGACGTAAACAAACAAACCCACATGGACAAGGAATAATTAGTGAAGTTATTAACATGGCGTGCGATGGTCTTGTCACACGCTAAAAAGACCTTAGCTTGCCTATTCAAAACTCAGATCACGCGATGCTTGCCCGCTGCGCAGCGCTTTGCGCTGCTTGCTCTTTTAGAAAAAAATTTACTCGAGCTTGCAAAGTCCAAGCCCAGATCACGCCATGACTGCTTACACAAACAAAACTCAGACAGAACTAACGCAGGTTTCATTACAGGCAAAAGATAAGCGGTGCGCGTTTATCACTGATAAGATAAGACGAGTTTATACTAGAAGTAGTACCTGGACTACTGCCCTACGAACTAATAAGACAAAAAAAAAAAAAAACAAATAAATGCACTATCAGACAATTTTTTTTCTGTGAAATGCAAAAAATTACGGCGATCAGAGCGGTAGTCGCTGATCTTAAGATTTACCTGAATTTGTTGTATATATCTTAAAATTTTATATTACGATAGCCTAGTGTTTATAAGTAATTAGGTTAGAAGTTGTTCACCAACTAGGTTAGTATTAGTGTCTTGGAATTCATTCTTTTCTGTGGATGTAATCTATGGGAATCTGTTTCACACTGCTATAGCCTTGTAATAAAAGAGTTAAGCACTACAATTAGGAAAAGTAACCAAAGCAATGTACAACTTGTAAACATTTGCTTTTTGTACATATTTTTGTTGAATAATAGATCTGCTTCCAAGATAAAGAATACGGTAATATTTAAAGTTTCAGGCTTAGACTTGATCTGTTTTTCATTCTGAAATTGGTGTTTGGATTAAGGTTATTATTGCAAGGGCATACACATTACCTAGTAAATTTACCAAGAGGTAAAGTAAATATATTAATTTTTTCAATAAGAAAGTTCAAAAAGCTTAAGGTTGATTTGAACAGATATTTAAGAACTGTAATAATTCAAGACTACAAGTAAATTAATTTAATCACTGAAAAATAAGCATCAAAGATAGGGTTGTAACACAAAATAGAAGTCAAACAACTTACTAGCTTGTGTAATGCTATTCGCTTGCTGTATGTTAAATTTGAAATTGAACATTTTTGTTGCAGCCCTAATAAGACAGATTTCGTAAAGGTCGATCTTAACACACACGAACTAATTGCTAAGGAAGATCGGACACCTTGAACAAGGGCTGCCATTTTTACATTCACACACACAAGAGAAGAGACAGACGAAAAACTAGAAAAAACAGTCCCATGATGCTTTGGAATGCTCAAAGAGGAAAACAAAATAGTAGTAGATAAGAAATACAAAGAGTCTTAGGAGTCGCTCAAGGACATGAAAAATAACATTATCCATATAAATATTCTTCGTTGTATCCGACTTAGGTACTGTTCCTTTGGCACTAAATCTTTTGGAATCATGTTTGAGTAAATCAATCAACAGGAAGAGTGTTTGTAACATAAATATTTGGAATAACAACTTGCACAGTGTGAATATTGGACATATTCAATGAAATGGGAGTGTTTATTAAAATGTGTACCTTGCCGAAATTCTTGGTTTACCTGTAAGGATACTCATTTCGGTAAATTAAATATCCTAAAATCATTTCTCCATAAAAGAAAAAGTTTAATTGTACTCTTTCTTTCAGTGGTTTGATTAACTTGCCTAAAGTATGCACATTTAATACTGGTAATGAAGTTGTAAGTATTTGTACCATTTGCGTTCATTACTTATTTCAACTGGTAAACATAAAATTTACCAACTACCAAAAAATAAAATGAAAAAAAAATAAATTTATGGATCCTATAATTAGAAACATTTGATTTTTGTTGGAAACATATTTTTGTTGTTGACTAAATATGGAGAGAATGATCGCTCGATACAAGAGAAGAAAATGCCGTTTTGTTTAAATTATATTTTTATTAATTCTTAAACATTATATTATATGTGGCCTTACTAAATCTGTCCTTAAGTTCAGAAGAACATAAAAACATCCCTCGGAATAGCACTTATCAAGAAATGTACTAAATTTATAGATAATAAGTTTAATCACGAAAGTCTGGTCTAAGTAACAATATGGGTTGTGGCAGCATTCCTCGGTGCTAACAATGTAACAAATAACTCTCTCGAGATAGTATAAGGTAGTATATTACATTTCGCTAGACCTTACTAACAACTACTCGGCATTGATTTAAAATAGTAATTTGAAGCTATAAATTAGAAGGGCCTTTCCTCACGTATTTTTACAACAATTTTTCTCACACTTCGACAAAAAATAGATAAAATACCATATTAACCGTAACCGTCAAAAATAAGATTTCTTAGAATAGTACCTACTCAGATACCATGTTGTAATTTGAGTGGTAGTAGGCGGATTCAATAGTAACCCTAAATTTCAAAGGTATCGCAAGTATTTACATATTACTAACCAAACATTTTAAGTAGATGAATATTTATTTATATGTCCCTTATGGATAATGATATCACCCGAGTTTTTTCTTGTAAGTTTCTATATAACCACCCTCACTCCTCACCTTGATTGTAGGTATGCATTTGAACATTTAAAACATTCAAAGAATAACCGATCTAACTATTTCAAAACTTTGAAGTAAAGTCACCGATATAATGGTCGCCGACACCTAATCATTGATTTCTAACCACTTAACATTTATCATTATTTACTCTACAACTAATCACAATTTTTATGGTACCAATCAATTTGAAATTTGCGCCCCGTGTAAGGTGACTGAAAGTAGGGCCTCGAACTTCCGACGAACTAGGCTGGGCACTACAACGTGAGAGTGATTAGAAATAAAATCTTTGTAATAACTTCTACATTGACATTTCATCTTTCAACTGTATATTTTTTTCTTTTACACCACTTAGTCCTTCAATAAAAATTACTTACTAATTTTAGAAATAGTATAGGTAGTAACGTTTTATAAATTTGGCATATCACAATTTATTTACATAACTTTATATTATTCTTTACAGCGTTATAATATAGACTGTAGCCTAATAAACGTTCCATTTAAAAACCTGAGATAAATTAGACGTTATTTATTAACTACCAATAGCATTATGTAGATACTATTTCCTTTTTGACCTTATCATAGAATCGAAAATAACGTTATAATAACGTAATAATCTACTATGTCATAGTTATACACAGAAACGATAAACCAAGAAGTCCTACATAATTTTGTAAACAAATGTTTAAATGGGTTTACATCTTCAGAATTTATGTAGCATTAAACACTTTTTGAACCTATAAATTCGAGCATGACTATGTACAAGTATTTATTTCTGGACCGATGATTTACATTTGACACAAAACTGCTAAGGTAAAATTATTTAAAATACACACACACATACACACACACACACACACACACACACACACACACACACACACACACACACACACACACACACACACACACACACACACACACACACACACACACACACACACACACACACACACACACATATATATATACAATGCGGAGTGTTCTATAAATTAACCACACAAACAATTAATAACAATTGTAAATTAATTATAAATAACAATTTTAACTATTATAATTATATAAAATGACTACAATATTCACACAAAACAAATATTTAGTATTTAATAAATGTTGTGAAAAAGTAATTTAATCGTTCACTTGTAATTCAATACAACTAATTGATTGTGTGACTCGCTGCAGCATCACATCTGGATCTCTATGAGGGACTTTTCAAGGATATAGGGAATTCTTTCGATTAAGTGATTTATTAAATGGGCTTTGTATTTTAAAACTATACTGAGACCAGAAAAATTAGATAATTTTAGATTAAAGTAAGACAATTATTTTTAAATAAAGATATTCTGAATAGATTAATTACGAGGTTTTGCTGTGTCTTGTGTTGTAAGCGTGATCTAAATATTAAAATTACTCGTGCTTTGAAAAAATATATATCAAGTATTGGTATATCAAGCAAAATGCTTACCAATGTTAGAGCACTACTTGATCGGGAGAAGGACAGCTCATCCGTTTGTCTAAAACCCAAACTATTATCAGAGTTCTTTCTGTAGATAGAAAACAATTGAGGGCTCTTTCTTTAGATGGAAGGCAATGGAGGAACTGGCATTACAAACACGAACTGTATCAAAAGTCTAGCTTAGATTATAAAGAAAAACTCAATCTATTATATTCACTCGAGCACAGGGTTGTCCGAATCCACTTTAGAATAAAACCGCATTAGCTTCATAGACAGTAAGCCATATTCTGTTAAACAAAGTCTACATTGACGTCGTGCAGCAAGGCTTCGTGTGCTGTTTTTGACCAACTCTTCAAATGTTTGGACAGTTGCACGTCAGTCCCTCTTACCTAGACGTTGGTGTGTAGCAGGCCCGGTTAACTTACATTCGGTGATCCTGCCAAGGTTTTGTTTTCCTTCTTTGACTATGGGCGCTAGTTGAGTAGTGCACCATGAGATGCAAAAAAATAAGTTGTTGTGAAAGTTGTTGTTTTACTTTTACTAGTTTAAATACCTAGTTTCTTATCGAATGAGATCCTATACTGCAGTACTAATATTCAAATATTAGCCTTTACAAGACATTCATATGGATATGAATTAATTATTTACGTTCTTTACAGTTCTTTTTTATAATTTCATTAAATCTTATTAAGTAATGATGCTCATGAACTCAGTATTTTATTTCTTCTAATGTATTAACACTTTTATGTTGTATGTTTCAATGGTCTAAATGTTTATGGTGTATTGCAGTCTAAAACGATTGGGCAGTTTGAACGAAATGTTTGCAGAACAATGTTGACAGAATGATTACTATTTTTTTGCTGTTTCAATATAGTTTAATACATTTAAAATTAGTGCCACACTTAAGGTACCATAAACTAAGACCTCCAGTTTCCGGAGGGTTAGAGGAGTTCAAAATCGGTGTCAAAATAATAATATTTGGAGTGTGATACACATGGACAAGTATATTAATGAATTAAGACACAATGAACTTTAATGTGTCAATGATGTTAGTTTTATAAACATGTTCACAAATTAATGTTCAATCAAATAATTGTAACTATGGTTAATATCCGTAGATTTGGGAAAGTAAGAACAAATTATATTTTTAGCTGTCACTTTATGGATAAGTGCTAGACTGGGTTTTCCTTCAAGTACACGACTGGTATTGTTAGACATTAACTTATATTGCAGTTCATTACATTATTAATTATTGAACAGCTCACTGAAAGTTAAGTATGTTTGGCCCCGAAATCTCTGATGGGTGCCCGGAATACCGTGGAGTCTGGGGTATGAAAAAGCCCCAGATCAGTAGGGAGGTCCGTGGGCCTTCCACCGAGAAAAAGGTCCTAAATAATTATTTTAGAGTACTTCTGATCTAACAAAAGGAGGGCAAAGATCAGGTCAGAATGTATAAAGTTCAGTACAATGTATACAGGGATAAATAATACGCGTATATTCTGCAATAAACAGACTTTATATGTAGTGTATTAAACTAAAAGAAAATGTAACCATAACAGTAACAAATTAAGGTTAAGTTTAAATTATAAGTCAAGACTAAAGCTAAATATTGATGTCTACTCTCGGATCCAAAAGTATAGATATCCAAATTTGAAAGTTGACGACAAACTGAGTATTAGAGCTACAATAACGGGAGTTGTATTAAATTTTAGTTTGTTTATTTCTGTGTTTATACATATAACCCTGTTTACTAACAATACATTCCAGTTTTTATATCGATATCAACGAAAAATGCCGGGTTTTTGCGCTTTTCAGCCAAACTGTAACTTTGAACATTCATAACTCAGAATCCTGTGATCCAATTTAGATGTGTATAAAAGATAGACACATGTGGTCACAATACAGATTTTTTACAGTTATATGTTTTGACAAATGATATGCTTAAAGTTTATTGAAGTCTAGTAAGACAAGGCTGCATTAGTTCATCTGAGTCTGGAATTGCATCATAATTACCAGGTAAGTTGTGACCGAGCCTGTCATCTGCAACACAATAGGTTATTATGTAGTTAGAAATGTGAATAATGTACAACAATGTAGCATTTATAGTTTAACATAGTTTATGAACAAAAAGAGCTGATCAAATAAGAAAGTTAACGACTAGAAGGGTCGTGGCAACAATCCTTCACAATTCCAGCGAAATTCCCTGTATTTTATTTGTCTCTCCCCATCCATCAACACCCTCACTCCCATAGAAAATCCTAATTTATCAACTTCTCCCTTTGCACTGTACACAAGGTACTAAATACAAGAGGCGTTGGGGTGATAATATGTATGGGGCATTTTGGGGAACAATTTTACAAAAAAATCAGCCTTAAAGCTATCAGACGAAAAGATATATATATATATATATATATATATATATATATATATATATATATATATATATATATATATATCCTAAAATATGTTCTTCAATGCTTGCTTCAATCTTCTAGTAATAATCTAATTTTGATGAATTACGTTCAATTATTGGGCCTTTTTGTCATTGTCAGAGTTAAATCTACTTAACTAATTTAATTTATTTCTATGATATATTCATAATTCCCGTTTCTATCGTTTGACACCAAAAACTGTGCAACATGAAATTTGCAGACAGGATCAGATTTTAGCGTTTCTTTACATATCTTCCTGTAGCCTATTGTATAGTCAAAGGTGTTACCTATGGAGGAGGTACGATGGTAAACATTTGGGCGGGAGAGTTGGCACCATCACAATCGACCGATTAGAACAGATTGTAAATAAATAAAATGTTGTTTACAGAAATCTCACAAACCTGTGATGGCCATAAAAACTATTATAATAGTGAGTGTAGTTGTCTTTGGCTTGACCATAAGTAAATATCAAAAGGTTTTTTAACAAGACTAATGTCCTACGATCCTAACATAAACTTAAGTATAGAAATTATTGTAGTATATTATTGTTATGTAAGTTCTCCACGCATTAAACATTTAAAATACATTATAAGTTAATTATTTATTGTTTTTATCAAAATTAGCAATTTTAAATATTCAAATAATATCACAGAATGGTTAAAACAATGTAAAAGTAAATGCGTTTATGTAACGAAAATCACCATTGACATTTAAAGGATAATAATCACGAGAGGTGATCTTGCCAAGAAGTATACCTTTCCTAAAATTTCGAATTTAGTTACGTAAAGTTAATTTACTAGAACTTTGAAATTGTAATTATTTTGTCTACAAGCTTAAATACTATCTTTCTTTCTCTTTCTACTTACTGCAACGAGGATAGGACAAGTGATCTGAAACAGACCCATGGCTGAAAATCTTGCATCACGGTGAAGTAACTGAAGTAGAATTTCTTTCATCTGAAAATATACATTATGTAATTACAATAACAAATTGTATTTAACAAATATCTAACTGATCTCAAGGAATAAATTAAAGTTTATCCATAGTAGATTTTGGCATACTTAAGTTCCACCAAAATTAGGAATTGCCGGGAACAGAGATGGGTTTTATTACAAATGTTACTTACACTCTTCTTAAGCGTCTGGTTCATCTTCACATTGATTAGGTCACAGATTATAAACACTGTGGAATCGGCCTACAACATATATACAGCAAGATTTGGACGTTTGTAAACCAGCTATATTGAAAACAACAACGTTTTTAAATCAACTCTAACTCCAAAAATATTTAGGATAATGCAAATGGCTATATTCAGACAACGATCTTACCGATTTCGTGACGAGAGTGGAGGCTCGAACAAGGAGAACAACGTGAAACGCCTGTGAAGCAACCCAGACGACAAGGATGGCGCATTGTGGAATATTATCTGGGCCAGCATTCAGCACAGTTGTGAGAAATATGAAGAGATGGATAATGATATGGATAAAAGACAAGAGTATTGATGCCAGCAACTGCGAAGAGAAGAACAGGTTGGACTGATGTACCCCTTCACACAAAAGCCAATACAGATCCATCAGAATCCGTATTTTAGCGTCACAAGGTGTATTTCCTGCAAAATTAAATTGAATAAAAGTGCTATTAATAACGTATAATTTAATTGTTGGCCTGGGAGAAAAGGTTGGATCTTTTCTAACCGTTAGAATTGTTTGTGGAATCTCTAGCTGCTTAGGTAATCTCTACTGGAGGGTTTTAATAAGCTACTCTTATGTGAAATGTTACGTTGATTGAGAAACCATCCGAACTTTGAGACTGTACCCCATGAATGCCACCTGTGAAAATCAAGTAACAGGAGGGATGGGTAATCTCTGCTGCAGGTTTAAACCCCATATATCTCTATGTATTCACATATTTAGTTTTTCTTTGTAGTTGACAATAATTTAAAACCTTTGAACCATACTATTAAACACCAAAGACTGATATGTTTACTAGGATATCGTCAAAGAATATTTTCAGTATTCATCTACAGTATTAGTATTATTAATCTACAGTTTAACACCAACAACCAATTAACTGAGTAATGATTTTTGAACTAGCAATATAAAAATGAAAGAAAATACGTTTAGGCCCTGTTGAAAAACAAAGAATGTACTATTCTCTTCGTTTAAAAGATTCTAGTTCATACTAAAAATACATATAATAGTTGTAACAATTTGTTAATATCAAGCTACTACAAATTAACGTTAAAAGCCGTACCTTTAACAAAATTCACACCAAGCTGCCACTTGTCATATCCTGTCGAGTTCCATTTGATCAGTTCACCTTTGATTCTACTATTGATAATCCTGAACCGGTTGGCGATGCAGGAGCACACCTCAGTGAAATGAAGGAACAATGTCGCTTGCGTATAAAAGACGGTGAATCCTGGCACATATAGGAGGAAAATGCATCGCTCATCTAAGAATAAAACTGTTGTGACCAATAGTAAGGCTGTTATAAAAGCCAAGACCACAGCTACCTTTAAGAGAGCATTGGAATGTGCTGCATTCAATTGGAGAGACCCATCAAATCTGGCCAAAATTCTGTGCAGTTCCACCAAGTTAGGGACGTTTTTCGAGGATCCGGAAAGCACAACCACTGCCAGTATGATCAGTGTTGCCTCGTCCAGCAACACCGCCATCAGTGACGTGTTGCTCTGGATACGAATCGGCCGGCTGGAGTATCTGCTTTCGAAATCCAAGTATAAAACCAAAAGAGAACATACGGATTGGATCATCACTACAAACAATCCCCACTTGAATAATTTTGGGGAGAATAGAACAATGGGTGATCTCGGTTTGGTGGCGTAATCAAGCGGTAGAGCTCCAAACACTTGTCCGAGAAAAAGAACCTCCTCAGGTAGATAGGGCATTGAAGGTTTTTAACAATGATTAAGTTTCACTTTGCCACGAGAAGAAGTACTTCTATAAGGCATTACGTGGTTCACTGTTGATTTCATTGATGTTCAACTTAATGTAATGAATGAGTCTGAAAATTGGCAGAGCAAACAAACTATCCTTTACCATTCTGGTAACAAGAACCTTATTTATGATATTTGCTTAACATAAGAAGTGTGTTGTGTAATGTTTAAGCGGGAATAATAATTCTACTGTACAACTCACATCGCACTTGACTTATGTTTATCCACTATATATGGAGGGAGTATATTCACTATGTTGAACGTTTATCCAAGAGTACCAAATATACATTTGGTTTCAACATTAACACAAAGTAGTCTCGATAAGGGGTTAATAAAAATGGAGAAATGTGTCGTTTGGTTTATTTCATCCATCACCATAGACTTCTTTAAGGATATTTTAAATTACAAACTTAGAGATTTGTTACTGATTTTAGGTACGCATCAAATACAAAAGAAGACAGTCGTAAAACCCGTATTGTTCCATTAAACACGTTATGAATATAGCCTTAATGAACATAATGACGCTTAATATTATACAGTAATGAATAAAAAAGTACAATAACTTTTCATTTTAAACGGCAGATTAGTTTTTAATATCGATGTAGAACGCAAAATACTTAGGTGACGAAAAATAATCATATTTACTTATTCATTTCCTTTCAACGGCAATACAAAATTTGAATATCTTCAATAACAAGATGGCCACACATAAAGTATTATTAAAGATAATAAATATATAATAACAACAATTATAAATTCCAAAATACGAGAGTTACAAGTCTTTAATACATTCAAAGTTACAACAGCAATACTATCTAGTGACAGATATTCAGACCTAGAGACAAAATTACTAAAGAGCTGATAACAAGATAAAACGTTGGAACTGGTAACAAGTTTGATACTAAAATTTACATAGAAAATAGTAACAACTTACATTCAATAAAAAGATATACTATACTCTGATAATAAGATAGATACATCCCTATGCATTTTGCATAGTAGAAACTATAACGATATAAGATTCACAGATAGGCAACCACTATACATACAAAGAGAAAAATAATTTAAACTAATACTGTACTGTAACAAATACTTAAGGCCATGTCACACTGCCGTGGCGTCGCGTCCGTCCATCCATAGTATGAACGTCCGCGTATGCCGCGACGGTCTCGAATCCCGTCAAACTACCAGACACGCGTCCGCGTCCGCGGCCAACGCCACGTCTTTCTAGGAGTTGCTTATGCGTTTCAACTACTTTGAATTTGTTTAGTTATACACTGATAGTGGAATTAATAGTTTGTTATAGCTCTACCAAATTAATTTATTGTTCTGGAGCGTATTCATTAATAATTATTATCAAAATTATATTTTCATTATTACATGCAATACTATTTCTATTATGAACTTAGTAATTAGGGCATTCAATACTTTAAATACCTCTTTAAAACTATTGATTTTTATATATAAGATGCACATGAAAGGATTATTTTGTAATTTTTGTGTTGGTGTTTTCAGTTTTGTAATAAGTCTTTATGTTTTTAAAATAAGGCCTATTTAATTTTGTTATAGATTAAACATAATATGAAAAATAACAAATAAAATGGTTGCATATAAACATGACACCAGAGTATTCATTAACCCTAGAACTGGCGGTCATTTCATCCTGGAGTGTCGGGCTGTTTTAGAGCTTCGCGCAAGGGTTTTTTAAACAAATTATTAAAAATATAAAATAAAAGGAGTAGGCAGTGGCAAGAGCGCGCGGTGCCCCGGTGAGGGGGTTGGGGAGGTGCTTTATGCGCATGCGCGAGCCTTCGTAGCATCGCCGACGTCGGCCAAGGATCGCTCCAGCCGCATAGCGCAGCAGACGGTGGCCGACGCGACGAACGTTGCGCCACGTCGGTTATGTCAGTGTGACTTGTCCTATTTGACAACATGGTTAGCGATTATTTTAAAAATCCATCCGCAGATGGACGGACGCGACGCCACGGCAGTGTGACATGGCCTTTATCCGTGAGGAGTAAGTATGAAGTCGTTAATTATGCAAGTATAATATGATGTGCCACCCAACACTACTAACGTTGTTTGATACTTGAAACGTAGTCGTAGCAGGAAAGAAGTAATTATAAATATATTAAAGAGGAATATAAAACTTGTTATATATTGTGTACACTCCGTCCTTAAAATCGCCGCACAGAAGTAGCTCTGCCGCACAACATTTCTGCCACACAATCCTCAAATGGAACCAAGGGCTATTCTTCTAGAAAGCCATTCTAACCTCAAAACTAAAGATTCATGAAAGTCACCAGTAGTAGAAGCCCTGTACACTGATGAATAAACAATACCATACTAACCTCCTCATATTCCAATCCAATGGTGGTGGTTTTTTGAAAAAAGAAGAAAAGGAAAATGGTCTAATAAACAAGAAAATGGCGTTTAGTTGTTATTTTTTGGAAACATTTACTACCGATAATCAATAAGATGACGTATTGCTTCAATTTTCTGCTTTGTATTCTTGGTGGAAGTGAGTAGGTTTTAATGGAAAAGACATTTTTCATACTTCCACAATAAATTTATTTAATATTGCTTCAAGACAAGCGTATTTACCAGAATTGAATTGAATTTATTTCATGTCTTTAGGCCTTGTGAGCAATGGACACAGTCATCTTACAATTAATCAGTCAGCATAATATTATATGTATACTAGAGTAACTTATAAACTAAACACAAACAATGTTGAGTCAACAAGAAAACAAATAATCAACAAGTCAATAACAAAAAATATAAAAAATCTATAAAATTGATAACAAGATAAAATCCTAAAATATAAAATTTAACAAGACAAAATCAACAAGATAGAATCAACGAGATAAAATTTAGTAGATAAATAAAAATGTGGACTTTCTTAAGTTAAAAACTACAATCTACATTTTTACAAGTCAGGTACTCATTGATTGAATAGAAAGGGTTTTTTACAAGCCAAATGAAAATAACCTGTTTGAATTTCTTTAAGTCTACAGAATTTGCCATACGACCGAGTTTATTAAAAAAGGTAATGGATAAATAACCAAAGTTCTTTTGAGTTTTGCTTAATCTACAGTAATCTTTGTCTCGTAAATGCCTATTTCTAGTATTGTGAGAGTGCACATCACTCCTATGGACAAGATCATTTGAATTCTTCTTAACATACACAAGACAGGTGTATATATAAAGATTTATTACTGTAAGAATGGATTCTTGTATAAATAAAGGTCTACAACTAGCACTTCTGTCTGAGTTTGTTAAAATCCTAATTGCTTTCTTTTGTATTAGAAGAACTCTATCAATTCCAACTCCGTTTCCCCAAAAAAGTAAGCCGTATAAGAGTATGCTGTTAAAAAAGGCAAAATAAGAGTTTTTTAAGTATTCTTTAGGTACAAAGTGTTTTAGCTGTCTTAACAAAAATACAACTCTAGATAATCTAGAACAAACTTGGCTAATGTGATCTGACCATGTTAGTTTACTATCTAAGACAATTCCCAACAGTTTGACATTAGGTAAAAAAGTGCACTGATCGGGTTGTAGTGCAAATAATATTTGTTGTGTCTGTTGTGTCTTACATTCATTCAGAGCAAGTTCATTAGCCTGAAACCATGTCTTAGCCTCGAGGCAAGCCTCGTCAATAAACTTACATAAGTTAATGGTATTTTTGTCAGAGCTAAACAGAGTAGAATCATCAGCATACAGAATGGCGTTGGCCTTAACATTACAAGGGAGATCATTAATAACAATTAAGAATAACAAGGGTCCGAGTACCGATCCCTGCGGCACGCCAAACTCGACCGAGCGATAGGCAGAAAGAACACCACCAACACAAACTCTCTGCCCACGCTCAGCCAGGTATGATTTTAAAAGCGCCAATTCAGATGGTTTTATGCCATAAAAAGATAATTTAGAGAGCAGGATTTCTCTCGGGACAAAATCAAAAGCCCTGGTAAGATCGAAAAGAGTCGCCAAGGTGGCAGCTTTAGATTCAAAACCATCGAAAATCGATCTCACCAAAGCTCCGACCGCATCCAAAGTACTTCTTCCTGCTCGAAAGCCGAATTGAGAGTTTTGAAAAAGGTTGAAACATTCAAAGTATTTACCGAGTTGATCATTCATGATGAATTCCAAAATTTTTGAAAAAACGGGTACCACAGATATCGGTCTATAGGAACCGGGTAAATCTTTGGGACCCTTCTTATTGATAGGCACAGTTTTAGATGTTTTTAAAGGTTTTGGGAAAACACCAATACACAGGCACTGATTTATACACCAGGTGAGAGGCAATATGATAGAGAAACAGATTCTCTTTAAAAGAACACTAGACAGGCCATAGATATCTTTACTATTTGAAGATTTCATATCTTTCACCACTTGAAAAACCTCATCACAAGACACTGGCTTCCATTTAAAGGTGTTAGGAGTACGTGGAGCTTGACCCAGGAGATCCTCAGCAGACACGTTACTGGGAGATATGCTTTGTCGTACCTCTTTCACTGTCTCAACGAACAAGTCGGAGAAAGCCTCCGGCGAAATATCTGGACTGGATGGAGGGGTAGGGCTCCTTACTGCAGCAATAATGGACCATGCAGTTTTACAAGGATTAAACGCAGAGCTGATTAACCTCTCATTTGCTTTAAGCTTTGCCTTCTTCAGTTCATTTTTATACTTGTTTCTTTCACCGACGTAGGCCCTTCGTGAAGGTTCAGACTTGGTATGACAGTAAACTGTATAAATTGCCATTAGATGTTTCTTAAGATCCCTTAAATGGTCGGTATACCAGTTGAGTTTAACGCTTTTCAACTTAGAGTTGCTAACGATTTTAAGATTTTTTTGTTTTAACAGGGCAACATAGATCAAAAATAGTTAAAAATCTGTCCAAAAAAATGTTAAATAATATTGTTTCCTTGTTATTTACTGCAAGAATGGTTGGCCAATCAATCAATGTCAGATGAGAGATTAAGTTTTCAATATTGCTAGGAGCTAAACATCTCACCTCGATTTGCTTCTCCTGACAATTCTTCTTAGTCTGGGGTTCAGGAACGAAAGAAATTTCAATCATGTTGTGGTCGGACAGATACTCATTTAAGACCTTAACTTGAAAGTAATTATCATCCCGATAAGTCACAATATTGTCTAGGCAAGCATTGCCTCTTGTGGGAGTATTTATAGTCAATTTACAGTCCACTGATCTTAGAATGTCTTTCAAACCACGAACATTGGAAGAGTTTACATTCAAAACATCAATATTGAAATCACCACAACATATAATAAAACATTTAAACTTAATCAGGTGGTCAAACAATCGTTCAAAGAGACTCATAAAAGTGTCCATATTCCCCCCAGGAGGTCTATAGAGTGCAAGTAAGATAATTTTATACTCCGTTAACATAACTGCTGCCACTTCAATGTTCATCTCACTGCAAAATTCATCAACATCTACAACAGTGAACTTGATTCCCTGCCTCAGAAGTACACCCGAGCCACCCCGTTGACTAATTGATCGGCAGTACATGCTAGCTGGCACAAAGTCTTGGATGTTAACCATATCAGAAGTTAGCTCCGAGCACCAGTGTTCACTGACACAGAGTCCAATAAAGCAAGATTCCGCCAAAACAATCTCAAGCATGTCACGTTTGTCCATCAATAACTGAGCATTTAAATAAAGTATTTTAGCATTGAAGGTGTCTACAGATGTAATGCAGGAGACATCACTCGAACATACTGATAGGTTGGGTGAAGCCAAACCTAACCCCAGAGGCTATAAGAAGGCTACAAATCATGTATTAATTGACGTTTATGACAGCTGAGGATAGCGTCTAAGCTTATCATTTCAGGGTTCCCGGCTCGATCCAATTGTGGGGAACAAGCTTGCAAAATCGTATGAGTCTAGTTGGAAGGAAGGAGGCTTATATTTTAAGTAACTGCAGTGAAAGCAAGGTTCAAATAGCCTACACTTGGAATGGTTATTGCAAGCAAGTGATTTTCATCACCACTTATTGGAATTCTCCAGTTGAGTGAGGTGGATAATCAACAAAGAAGGATAAAAAGGAGGAATAAAGAAGTAAACCTTTTACAGAGTTTTAGTCAAAACCAAACCATTAATCTTTATTTGCATTGTCAAAGTTTGATTTATGTTCTTGGCTCATATTTTTAGGCTTATAACTTTAAAAATAATTGTTAACACCATATTATTTAGTGTAATGTTTTGATGATTCCAGATTCTTTAAAACTCTTTCCCATCCATTCCACTGATCCAAGCTAAGTAATAAGGTAATTTACAGAGTTTGCATCATTAGACAATTTCGGATGTAAGGTCTTTAGTGAACCTTGAGTGTTTATTTTAGCTCATTTAATCCATTCGATTAAAAAGAATCGTAAATACATTAACTAACAAAAAATGGGTGATGAATGATCAAAGTCAATATGATCTAATCGTAGAGTGTACGAGAGTATATTAATCTACAGAAAAACGCAGTAAATATTTAAAACAGGCTTTGAACACCGGTACTCAGGGTATAGTTTAATTACTATCCTCCAGCTTAACATTTTCAACCAAGAGATTGGTTTTAGATCCTCATTATAATTATTTATATAACTTCTATGGTGTATTCATTGTTACTCTTAAGGTAATACAATAATTGTTATTCTTTAAAGAAGTGCTTTTTATTCCTAATAACAGTATCTTAATTGAAGGACTGTAAAAACATTGTTTAATTAGTCTAAAATATTTAAACCTAGTCGTTTTGCAGAAGATATGAATATAAAGAAGGTAAAAATAATCTGGAGTCTATTTTCAATCGACCAAACACATTACTTATTATTCTGCATGGAGAGATTTCAGTCATTAGATAAAGGTGAGATGTTCACAGCAACTCATGATGGAGCCCGACTCGGATCTCGCGTCTGGATCAGAATTACCAGATATGTTGTGGCTGAACCAGCAACCTGAGGACAAACAATGTAATAACCATACCATCAACGAACTTTAGTATCCTGCCCTAATTATTAAGAACAAGAATATGATTAGAGATGTATAAAATGTCTGTGCTAAAATATGATGATTACGTTTTCCACAAAATAAAATATTTTTTTTAATCAACTTTTTATAAGATTTGAAGTTTTCTTAAAATATATAATAGAATTTAATTTTTGTTTTAAACAAAAATCAAGATTGAATTCGCTGTTTTATGAAAAGGCAGTAAATATAGATGATTTGATTTGACCAAAGAGATTTTAGGAATATAGACTGGTATGAGTAAGTTTCTTAATGTGTGTTAAAATTAGTGTATTATACATTGTAATAAAAATATCAACTATTTTTTATTTTACAGTGTTTAAAATTAATAAAATTTGGCCGTTTTCCTAATCTGAATCTGAATATCTTTTGAAAATGGTGGCAACACTAACTTTTCCTCAAAGTGACGAAAGTAAGATTTTGTGCAAAACCGTAGAATCTAATTCGTTAGTTAAGAACCGTACACGTACTCTCCAAATTAATAATGCAGTCTGTTGTAATGTAGATTCTTAAAAATGTACATCATTGTCTGAGTTTTGTGGTAATAAATCATAGTTAAAAGTACATTATTCGTGGGAATAAAGGTGCACCAACCAGTTTAGAGCAATGATCATAATGTTTCAATCTGGTAATTAAATAGAGCTCTAACACAAATCAAGTTTAAGCTTCACATCAAATTCTTACTATTCTTGAAATATTTTCAGCCTCGCTGTAGAAAGCATTTTAAGTTGACCGAGGTTACGCCTAAATTAGATTATAGCCATGATTCGGCCGCGTTAGCCAAGAACTAAGAACTTACGAACTAAAGAACGAGCAACTTACAGACACCAAAATCCTGTTGTTGATTTGGAACAAGCCGAATGCAGAGAACTTTGCATTGTGGTGCATTAGCTGGAGCAAAAACAAATCCAACTGAAATCAAACGAGTAAAAGAAAAAACTAAAAAAATGAAAACTAAAAATATAAAAGTCAGTGAGCTTACATTCTACAATTTCAAACATGTATTCTAAAGGCATCTATCTGATGATTCATATTTTATCTCATTGTCGATAATTAGTGTTAGCTTGACCTTGAGAATATCATAACTAATCAAAATTCTTTTTATAATTAGACCACAAGCCACAAGTTTTAGGAAAACAATTTGATGCATCCAGAAGTGTTACTTATGTTGTACTGAACAAAAATTAACTATATAGAATTATTTAGTTGTATTAATGCGAATTATCATGCAGAGACCTTATATTAACAGATTTGTTATAAATTACAATCGTATGAAGGTGGTTGATTAAAATTGATAGTTGGAATGAATAATTTCTTTTCAGACTTTAAAAAATATCCTTCATTGCTCTTATGTTTTAATTCTGAACTACCCAGATTTTATGGTACGTGAAATGTGTAACTCATTAAATAAAATTTTGATATGCGGCTTGTTTAATATAGTTAAG
Organism: Homalodisca vitripennis; assembly: GCF_021130785.1. Classification (NCBI taxonomy): domain Eukaryota; kingdom Metazoa; phylum Arthropoda; class Insecta; order Hemiptera; family Cicadellidae; genus Homalodisca; species Homalodisca vitripennis. The sequence goes on from NC_060214.1 coordinate 34,627,363, forward strand.
ATAATATAAATTATAAATTTGGAATAGTTTATTCAATATTAAACTTCTCGAACCGAAAGGTATCATGTAATGGGTTTCATTGTTATTTAGTGGAGTTACTGTCATATATAGGAAATTTCACTAAAAAATTCAAATGTATAAATTACATGCTCTTTTAAATGTTGATCCATGTTTCTTTTATTCAGTCTACACAAGATTTGCGCCGTTTCATTCACCTGAAAAAAGGAAACAATATAAAAATTACAAGTCCAAATCTAATAAGCTTTATATTATATACTATGTGTGTGAGTTTCTTGTAAACTAATAATATTATATTATATTATTCCGTTGCAGGTATATCTTAATCAAGGGGATTTCCAAAGCAAACAGGCAAACACAACTACAATATTGATTAGTAATTGCATTTATGTGTATACAGTATGTAAAATGGAATAGCACATATTTAAAAGAAGCCTTTAAAGGTAGCAATACATCTGTACGAGACAAGATGCAAGAATAATTATCATATAGAATATAGTTATCAACAAAATAGAATTTCAGCTTTTAAAATCCTACTTTTACATATTCGAGTGGTTTATTTACAGGTTACTCAAATCAGTTAAAAAATAGAAACGAATCCTAATAGTTGTAGAACATGTCTGAAATATCTGTTGGAATTAAAGTGTGAAAGAGTCTTTGATAGTCCCTGAGAAAGGTAGTTGGAATAGAAAGAGTAGCCTACGGGGTTACATGTATTTTCTTTACCTGAGTGAATGTGTATATCATTATAATGATAATTACGCCACGCCTAAAATGATCATTGTTAAACTGTGTACTGCAATAATATATTATTAGTGTCTTGCGGAACATAGGTACTTTTCTGTTGTTCTATGTAAGACGTCGTATGTACTCCCTGAGTTCATAAAATTCAAGGCACTTTCTATTTTGTGTGCAGAAGGACCATCCACCTTCTGACCACTTGACTGTGAACAATGTTTACGCCAGCGACTCTATAATTCAGACTAATATAGATATTCTGTTTCAATAATTTCCATATATCTTAGCTGCTCTAGATAATGTCATACTTTAATCCTGCCTCATAGCTCTGGAGTCCTCCAAGATAGCTTCAAATCGATATGGCCTTCCACCAATCAAAGGTCACTGTACACTCGAATTTTCTACTTCGTGTTGTTTTATTTTTTTAGCCATCATTAAGCTCCAGTTTTTCCTTACAATTTTCACTTTTGAGTCGAAACTTTGAAAATTCGCCCAGTATAGTCTATAGCTACCTAACTACATCTCTGGCACAACATAATGTTGATATCATCTAATAAAAGTCGCTTTACTAAATAAATGTAACTTCTGAAGTTTATTTCATAGATACTCACAGTTTTCGTGAGCTCTGTACTTGATTTTAAAATCACGACCAAGTGAGCATTATAAATGACTACCATCAATAAAAGAATAATTGCTTTCATAGTTTCGTTGGAAACAGGCTCAGGCCTGAAATTTCTAATGAAGTAGTACAAAAAGATAGTGGCGTGAGAGAACGCAGACAACATGGCGGCTAGAAGCTGGCTACTGTAGAAGGTATTAGCCTGATGTACAGCAAGGCACAGTTGCCAGTAGAGGTCTGTCAGAAACTTGAAATGTTGGACAGATGAAGAACATCCTGCAATAAACCAAACATGTATTAGTTGGTGTTCATAATATACTAAGCAATTCTTATTTATAGTACAGAGGAATTCTCATCAAAAAGTTGCTAAACACACTAATTAGAAATGATATTTTCTATGTAAAACATACACACATATAAATGAGTGTTTGTCTGTATGCCCTTTATATAATCGTAAACTATTCTACCGATCATTATGAAAATGTATATGTAAATGTACTTTTACACGGAGAAGGTTTATATGCCATGCCCATTGATGTAACTCGCCACCAGGCGGTACTGCAAAAGATAAACTTTTTCAATGTGCGTGCAGATTATAAACTGCAATTACGAGACAGTTACATATATTACATAGCCAAACATTATTTGAAGGCACTATGTTATAATGTATATTAATTTTTTCCTTAAAATAAACGTCAGTTTTAACTTAAAGCTTGAATGTTAGACCACTTTATAATAAAGTATATGCACATGTACAGCGGCTATAAACATACACTTGTAACACATTTTCTTGATCGTGGTAACAAGGCAAACTCTACATTGGCTTGTAAATATACTTCACTTGAATCAGAAGCGCTTATACACGGGCAAATCCGTGGGAAACAGCTACTATCTTATACAATAAAAAAGTCTAGATCTTGGTAATTATTTCTGACTTCCTGTAATCTAGCTATTCCTGCTTCAGAATGTATTACATTCTGAGGGTGTATTACATTGCCTTCCTGAATTACCAGACATCTGCATTAAAATCTTGGATGGACATTAATCTTGGAGCCAGCACATTTATTGATTTTGACAGTGGATGCTGGATTTAAACAGATTTATGATTCCACAGTTGTAGGATACTCTACGAAAAATATACTACTGCGAACAAAATTGTCTTAAAACAATTTTGGTTACATCAACGACATAACCTTTCATCTCTTATTGTTGCCATTGATCAACTGGTTTTTATATTATTTGCATTACAATGAAGTTAATCAATTATGGACTGCATAGTGTTCAGCACCACAAGTTAATTGGCACAATGTTTATATAAATTCAGTAACTTTTCGTGATGTTTAAAATTAAATTATTTATATTTGTAAGAACATCAAACAAATTACCTGCATCCAGTTTGGTCTTGCTGATAATTTTTCGACCAATTTCACTCCTGCTATTAGTAATCTCTTTCTCGATCTTATCATTGATAACCTTGAACCTCTGCGTGATGACCGTGCAGAGATGGGTGAAGTGTAGGAGTATCGCAGCTTGAGAACAGTGCAAAGTCAGTGATGGGATGTATATTGCAAAATTGTTGTATTCACTCATGAAGAATATTGTGCAGAGAACTATAAATATTGTCGTTAACAGAACCGTAAAGATCACCCTGCGTCTAATCTTTTGGTCCTTTGTCTTCACCCGAAGAGCATAGTCGTACTTTTGCAAGGTGTTTAGGCATTTCAGAAATCTCGGATAGTTTCTAGCAGAGTTTACTAATGAAACGATTGCCATTATATTGAGTGTGATTACATCAAGGAAAACCACGCATGTGGAAGTGTCACTTCTCATTCGAATAAACTCTCCCGCTTGTTTACCTGTATGATCTATATACAGAGCAATGAATGACATTGACATTTGAAATACCAACAAGATAAAGCCCCAAGTAAATGCAGTTAGAGAAAATTCGAGGTTTTTGTGTATTTTAGAATAACCCACATACTTCAAAGGCAATGACCCAAATACAACACTGAATATAAGAATTTCCTTCGGCAAAAACTTCATTTCGTCTCCAACAAGTTGTCTCAGAGCAAACGGACTTGGAAAGGAAACAACGTTTATGGCAGCATTTATTTGTTAGTTCAATACATTCAATACCCGGGCTGACTTTTTCAATAATGCATATGTTCCTACACGTGAGCCTAGTCAACGTTTATGAGTACTAGAGATAATGTTACTGTACTTGTGTACACAGTTATCTGCCATGCATAGCAAATCTATATGCAGTAATCTCAAATACGAAAACAAGTTTGTTTTTGTGTTCGCTATATGAGTTACCAGGATATTATATATGGTTGAGCGTTTAATTAGTAATAAATTTTAATTTATCTATCTAGCGAAATATAGGGATTACAATAATCACAAACTACATTTTCAATTAAAAGTTCAAGTTTTATTTTTCAAACAAATATAATATAAGTTAAAAAAAACATCTTCATTTACATTACAAATAATTGAATTTAAATCGTAAAACGTAAATAAATACTTCCCTTGTAAAGTATATTATTAAAATTATATAAACGAAAACCTTATCAGTAACCATAGAACTCAGATTCAAAATAAAATTATATGTTCGTAATAACATGTATTTTTAATATAAGGTTCACACAATGTTTTGTCATTTTGCTATAAACCTTTCTTAAACTTAATTAACTCATGTCAACGGCATAAACCAAATCGAATATTTCTGAACATTTTCAAAAACTAATAGATTTTTGGTATATATGCACAACAAATTCAGTTATTGGCAGAGCGTAAGTAAAGTTTCTCTTTAAACGTTTTCTTACACAGAAAACCTACTACAAATATTCATTAATTCACTTTATCTAGAATATAATTCGGCAATACAGAAACTTTCCGTTATCAGTTTTACATTTCAAAGCTAGTTTTCACCCATTAGATTTGAACGGGTTTAGGTGAGTCGTCCTTGAAACCCGATCTTTACAAACGATTACCTATTTACGTGTTTGGAACTGTACCAGAATCACTAGATATGTCGCCATTGAACTCGCCATCTGAAAATAAACAATCGTCATATCAGTTGTCTCATGGAACTACACCTGAATCAATAAATATGCTGACTATAAACTCGCTACCTGAAAAGAAATAATCTTCTGATGTTACCTCATGGTACTATTTCTGAATCACTTTGATATGTCATCAATAAACTCGCCATCCGAACATCTCATGAAACAATACAACGAAATATGTTGAAACTAAAATCTTCTTTGGAAATAAACGATCGTGTAATTTTTTTTCCTGGGCTGTACTAGAAATACTAGATAGGTTATTACCAAACAGACTTCTGGTCAACTAACACTTTACTGGTTACCAGGCATTGTACGAAAGCTTAGTGTATTCAGTGTAATGGGTATCTGGTATTATTGGTACGTTGAATAAGTATGTTAATTTAATATTAGAAAGATCTGGTAGATTGTTTTGAGGTTTATGTAGGGTTATTGAGATTGTAAACTGATGCGGCTTCATATAATACTTACGGAGAGTACAATTGGCTCGTGAGGCTCAAGCTTTTACCAATAGACAGCCTATTGATTAAGGAAGAAAACTTACCGAAATCAAAATGTCGTTTCCGAACTGGAAAAGACCCAGAGCAGAAAAGTTTGTGTTCTGATGAAGCAACTTGAGCAAGAAAGTTTCCAGCTGGAATAAAGAAGACATGAGTTTTTAACTGCCATAGATGTAAAAACAGATTTTCAGCATTTAAATTGAAGAACCAAAGCTACCATAAAAGATCAAGTTTAAATCTATAATATAATAATTAAAACTTAGATGATTTCATAGATACGTTAAGAAAGATTTAGAATTTAAATTATTTTGTAATTATATTTTTATGCACATACATAGTAATATTCTACTCATACAAACTGTTTAAATAAAATACTTTGGTTGATACTTTTGTAATACATGATAATGATACTTACGTGATCAATAACTTGTAAGTTTAGTTTTTGATTGATTAACTTACACACCGTTGGAGCAGTAGCATTGGCCTGAAAGCACGGAAATGTTAGTTTCAATTTAAACCCCATTATTTAGTATTAAAAAGTACGTTTCTATACTAGTATGGGCCGGTACTTTGTAAAACAAATTATGAAAGCGAATTTGAATTTATTTTACTAAATATTTAGATTATGTTATGCTTATAAATACGTGGTGATGATAGGCGTGCAAGGTAGGTATCAATCATTATTTTGGCGTTGAAATCCAGAGAGTCTTACTCATGTCTGTTATTTGGTTTGGAGAGTAATTTACAACCCAATCTAGTATTGGTTCTAACATAACCACTTTTTTCGGCCTATTCATAACTTAACAAATAAGTGTTAAGGGAAAATGAATTATTTATTACATTCGAGCATACGTAAAACAAGGTAACTTACTGAATTAGCTACAGACGCACTAGACCGCGCCATGAAAACCAAGCAAGATATCTGAAGGATGACCCACGTTCCAAGGGTGACCACCTGATTAAGAGGGGGTGGCCCTGTAGTTGACGCCACGACACTGATGAAGTAGTAGAAGTGAACAGTGACGTGGATCATCAGGGACAGAGTGATCATAAACAGCTGACTGCAGAAGAACGTGTTGGCGTGGTTCACAGCCCCACACAGTAACCAGTAGAGATCGGTCAGAGTCTCCAGCTTTGATATAGAAAGTGGATCTCCTGAAAGAGGACCACTATGAACATTTGACTTCCGAAGTTAGAGCCCCAAATGCATCTTAATACAAAATATATTGCCCATTGCTAAATATCATGTAATTCATATTCGCTAATTGTCGGAAAATTAAAAACACAAATACTGAGCTCGTATTTAATTTTTATCACAGAAATGACACTTTTACAAAAGATTGTCGTTGCCAACGATGACAAGTGTGCAAGCTCCTATTAGTCTTACAAATAATCTATTCTCTTAGCCTTTATCTAAAACTATTCTAAAAAAAATACCCGTAGTGTTTTCAACCCTGGGTAAAGATTTCTCGAATCCATCCAGTACCATTTGAGCCAGACTTTGGTTTTTCACTTCCTTTGCAATTTTGTCTGTAATGATCTGGAAACGTTCAGAGAAGCAGTGGCACACATGGGTGAACTGCAGGAATAGAGCAGCCTGTGCATGATAGGTTGTCATTGCCGGAACATACAAGATCGTTTGAACACTACTGTTGAAGTAAACAGCTGTCAGAGCTTCAATTACAGTGAGTAATATACCAATAGAGATAACTCTTAATTTGACATGGGATTTATAGAGACTTCCTTGGAGTCCTTTATCAACCCTCTGCAAGATATTGGATACTTCTATAATATTCTTACGGTTTCTAACCGAACTGACAAAGATTACTATCGAAGTGGCACTCAAACCTAAGATATCCAAGGTGATTGTAAGAACAGATGTGCTATTGTACATGCGAATAGGATGGCCTTCTTGTTTACCCAAATAGTCCAAAGTTATTCCAACATATGACACGACATTTTGGAATGTGACGAGAGTTAAACCCCACAAGAAAAATCCAAAAGAGAAATCCATTCTTATGTTACGTTTTTTTGTCACGGTATATTTCAACGACAAATAACCGAACAATTGGCTGAATACAAGAATAGGCCTGGGTAGAGCTTCCATTGTTAAACAGTGTCATATGATACAAGACAGTGGAAATAATGTACTGAGGGTCCATTTTTCTGGAACATTTCCACCAAACAAGTCAATTATTAAACAACTAATAATGAGCTTGTTATTCTTTCAAAGACATCTACTTCTTGCACACTACTAAAGACAAGAAAGACTTTGTTTTCTTATTCCACAGTAGAAAACAAAGGTGAGATCCGATCTATGTAAGTGTACTCTGTTAAAGAAACAAATCGATTATTGATCTGTTATGGTGTCTTGTTGTCACATACAAAATTACGGAGGACCCTTCCAACGAATCCAAACTACATAATATTTTACAAAAACTCCAAAATAGTTTATCATTATGAAGTGGATAAAATAAAGGTAAAGGTTTGCAAGTAAATGCAAACTCTATTTAGTGATAATTACTCTTAAATTGATGTAAACGCCAAGGAATATTATAATTATTATCTACCTTAAAGTGGTTACACCTTGCAGTTTCACACAGTAGTTACGTGTAGAAAACTTTGGTTGCTCCACCGTGCTTAAAGGTCATGTCTAAAATATCGCAGTGCACTTTATGAGACAATGAGAATACATCTTCACCTAAATTACATTATACTTTGTATTCTAGTCTAAATGTCTCTGATGTCGAAACAATGTAACGAGTTCTTTTTGAGGTTCTTCTCTCTCCGACCTTTTTCGGACCTCTTCAGACGAACATGGCTCCTCATAAAACTAAATGTAATATTAATTATGTTATCATTCCATGTTCTCTTAGCTAATTACTCTCGATCGTTGTATGAGGTTTTTGTCTTCTTTGGGTGGACTGTTTAGAATAAATTAACATGTTTTATTTATGTCTAGCTTTTTATTAATCATACATGATCCACAACAATATTGAACAATTCCAGACTCTGGTATTCAAGTCTATGACAGCGTCAGATTTGAGACGGTGCACTTAGAGGAAGATGAACTGGAGCTAAACTCAATACTCACATTGAATTAACCTTTCCCTTCTTAACTACACCATTGTACTGTAGAATGGCTTTAACATTAGAACTAATTAATAAAGAACCTTGCACTGAAATTGGCTGAGCTGCGGCAAATTGTTGTCAAATAAAGCTAATGTTGCTTTGATTGTTCTTGAAGAAATACAAACCCTTTGATCATAAACACGGTTGAGTTCCATCTTGTTAAAACATCTCGTGCCATCTTTTCGAGTTATTTCTGGGCCATTGTTTTGTTTACCAACTTTAAACTTTTCAATGAGAATCAGCAAGCAAACTTTGCCGGAATCCAACTTTTGGAAAAACTTTTGTCTACCTGGCAAAACGTTGCTTTTGTAGACACTAGAAAGCCTTCAAATTCTACAATACTAAAAGTTTGGAAATTTCTACTACTCTAATACTCGTAGTAGAGGAGTGGGAACCATTTAACCGAATCATTGAGGATCACTCCTCACTGTTCAGTTAACGTCAGTGACTGTGCAAACTACTCCTAGCAGAGGAGCAGAAACCATTTCACCAAATCACCGTTTTGCAATCACAGTTCCAACAGTGATTTTCAAGTATCGGTGAAAATATCAGTGCTATGATTTTGGTCTTAACATTAAGCTCAATGATAAACATGAATTAATGTGAATAAAGGACGAAGACCAAAAGAAGTTCTCAGCTTCATACCTCATTACAACTAGCTGTCACGCGCGGGTATCACTACATGCGTTGGTATTTACAGATTTATCAGGGGGCACTTAGATATCTTATAAAAATGGCATACTAAACCTAAGTAAAATGTCAATTTTCACGTCCGAAACAGTTGATGGGAAAGTAGAGATGTGCAACAACGACAAAAGATGGCAGAGTTAAACTGTTGCGTACACAAATTGCAGTGTTGAATTGGATGTTGATATGTTGAGTAAACCAACCGGGTTTTGGACTACAACAGCAAAAAAGAAAAGTACAACCCAGAAACGGGTTTAGGAAGGGACAGTGAGCTGCGTGCCCCGAGCGCTATGTACCGTTTAGTAGGGAATGCCGCCCTAGTCGTATCAAAATTATAAAAAAACACTGAGTATATTGTGTGATTAAGGAAATCGGCGTAAGCTGATTTCGTTACATTAATCGATTTGTTGATATTAATACAATATTTGATAAAACGACAAATCTTTATACTTGCTAAACTAGTCACATACAGTGTGGCCCTCTAAGACCTTTTTGGCAAGAGTATTTATGCTTCTGCATAGTAGCTTAGAATGCGCCCTCAGGCGAGGAGAACTTGTAAAGAATGTATTCGATGAGAGCGAATCTTGAATTTAACCCCTATATTTGTCTCACACCTATTTCCACTTGTGATTACAATAATAAGAATCTATTTCATTTAATTTTCCAACAGTATAACACAAAACCAGAAGCATAATTCCTAAATATGAACTAAAGCTACCAGTATTCTAAAATGATTAATATATTTGATACCAAACATATTCCTAACCTGACTCAATAATAAACCAGAATATTTAACACTTAAGTGAATTTTATAACTTATAAACACTTTAATTGGAGTTAATACAGTTTCTCCTAACTTTAATGATTGCACGTTCATGGCATTTAAATACGTAATTAGTATTTTTATTCAATATGACAATTCAGATTAATTACAATGTTAATATAAAGACTTTAACGAGAGGATGAATCATAGGCGAGATCCAGGAATATCGTGATTTGTAAAAATTTACGTTAGCTGGCTGGTTTTCGAATCCCACGGCTGATCGATAGTTAGAGCAGCTTTGTCGTGAACTAGGAGTGGGAATCCCATTCACACAACTATGGATATTATTAGTCATATAATAAGATAATAATAAAGACATGTGTCTTTATCCTTTAAATTAACCGCCTGCACACATCTTGTTGTACTTAAAGTTTAGAGTACATAACAAGTGTTGCATATTATAATCTTGATTAAGATTTATTTATTTATTTATTTCCTTCCAACGGTCAAAAACCAATTTACATTTATTAACTTATAATAGATGATTAAAACATACTTAAACAAAAGGGCCAAACCAAACATGCAACTGGACTCTAAATCAGATCTAGGCATAATTAACGTATAAATAATGTAATAAGAAAGTATAAATTATATTAAAAATTAGTGAAAGTATATAATAAATTAGTGATAATATTAACTTAATACACTACTGTAAGGTGTGATACAATATGGAGAAATAAACAGACAAATAATAACAATGCAAATAAACTATACAATTATCAACAACAATAAAAGATAAACTTTAAATGAATAACAAGAGTAAAAAAATATTAACATTAATGACTGATAGTGGTAAATAAAAAACTGAAAAAAATACAAAATATTTAACTTAAATGCATATATAACTTAAATGCATGCACATTACTGTCTAAGACGTGACATATGAATAAATAAAGAGATAAATAATAACAGTGCAAATAAACTATATAAAGTAAACAACAATGGGGAAAATACTTTAAGTAAATAACAAGAGTAAAATATATATAGGTACCAACAGAGAAAAAAACTATAAAAACAACAAATACAAGCAATAAAATGTAAATATATAAACCAAGAGGCACAGTCGTAATTATAAATGTGTAACAAAAAACAAAAACAACATTCAGCCGATGTACTCTTTTTCATAATTACGGTGCGTCCTAAAATATAATATCGTAATTGTGCCCAAAACAAACCATTTATAAAAGAGAACCTGAATAGTTTTGTTTTAATATTCTACACGTAAGCAAATTATAATCGATATTTTATAAAGATTTTTGTAATAATCGTGATTTTGGCAAAGATCTTGTCTTCAACAAAGTAATTTGGAGTTACATAGGTGTAATACAAAAATATAACCCAATAACTCTGATCTCTCTATGAGTCCTAATAACTATCGTTATCTTTAGACTCACCGTATCAATACTTAAGCGTTCACTGGTTTTTTGTTGCGAACTTAACTATTCTGTATTTATTTGGTTCACAAAATATACAACGTGTCGTAACGAGCTTCATTAGGGGTTATATAAAGCTTACTGTTGGCAACATTGGTATTTGTGTCAGCCATCAGCCGGCTAAGCTAATTATGTTATTGCTAGGTTAGGTAAGACAAAGTTATTTTTGTTTATTTGTGAATCTATAATTACTTGTGAATATTTGAATATAGTTGCAACTAATGATGGGAAACGAAACGAAGAGTAGTGATGAGGAACCAAAACCCACAGTAGCAAAGAACGCAGTGGAACTTCAAAGGTTTAAACTGGAGAAATTAATGAAAAATCCTGTAAGTATTGTTTATTTTATACCTTTGTGGTGAATTATATTGGTTATTTTATGATGATGGAATAGCAATTTATTGGGGATAAATATGAAATTAAGGTCAGAGTAGCAAAATACGTCTTTCATAACCCTAGCCTATAAATCTGAATCTAGGCCTCTGATCCTCCTGAACTGAACAGGCTATAAGGTTTCAAGAGATGGGAATGAAAAGTAACATAGTTTTACAATATTAACCCTTACGACTTGAAGACCTAATTGATCAGACGTTAACGAAAAAAGTCATGAAATAATGGAAAATAAACTGACACATTCGAGTACCAAAAGGACAGAATGGAATGTAACAAAAGTCTTACTGATCAATCCATTAAAGTAACTTCATCACATGTATTAATAATAATATATTACTGTTTAAAATAACTGTATTCGGTTTATTTACAAATTTGTTTTTTCTACGATTTTAAAATTGCTATCACAGTTACTAGGCTATAAGACAAATGTAAATATGTTCACTTTTGCGTTCAGTAAAACCCCTTAGGGTGATATGCACTAGCATTGAACTCTATGTTGTATATATAGAGATGTAGCTTCATGCACAATAAGTCTATAGGTCAATTCGTTCTCAAGATAGGCTATTGTGTGACCAGACAGACAGAAATGAAAGTTTTCGAACCCTTCTAGTGATAAGCTTTGTTAATGCTCATAGTTAACTAAGTAACTAAAGTTGGCTTATATTTATAATAAATACTTCAAGTATTTTAATGAAAGCTTTAGTTTCAATATTAGAAATTAGTAACTAAGATGTGTGAACAGAGGTTGAACAAAGTAAGTATAGGACTAATAAATATAATTTGTATACATATGTAGCTGTTTTTTCAGTTTTTTTTTATTAAACCGTAGACAAAGCTTTTGGGCTCTCCTCTAAATAAACAGTATGCATTGTTCATTTCTAAAGAATTTTTCCGAACTTTTCAGGTTACAGGATGTTATATATTTATTTAATTGTATTTCCTAATCTTTTAACCTAAGTGCTAAGTATCAATTAATTGTAGTTCCTTTTAATTTAAATAATTTAATTTAATTTAAATTTTAATAAATTAAAATTCAAAGTACCTGAGTATTTATGAAAATTGACTATTTGCAAACCTGGGCATTTTAATTTTCTAATAAGATGTAACCACTTTATAAATAACAAATATTTCTGGTAGATACAAATAATTTTTTAAAGATTTTTTTGTCTTTTTTTATAGTAACCAACAAATATGTCATATACATAATGAACTTTAAATTTATGTTAATCAATAGCCAATCTATAAAGCTACAAAATAAAAAAGGAAACCAATCAATTTACGTAAAAACTTGAGGCATTTTAGAGCGAAACGTAAAGCAATGTAAAAATGTACAAATTGGCCTTTGCGGTTTTGGGTATTACTGGCCTCTTAAGTTTTGGTGGTCACAGATCAAACAATGGTCTATAACCATTTTTAACCCTTTTACCGCCGCAAGCCAATCTATTCGGCTATCTGATTTTATATGAATGTGCTCAGGTTAGGATTCAGACTGAGAAATGCTGCAGGCCAATTAGGTAATATTTATTGTACTACGCGGTTACGTTTTACAAATAAACGTAAAATTTAGGTTAGGTAAAAACTATTCTAAATGTTGCTTTGTGTAAAATGACTAAATTAATATAGGCCCACCTAAGAGTGATATAATTAAAAAACAAAAGATATCAAGTAGGTTGTGCTATGCTAGTTGTATGCATAAATCAACTGTACAAATAGAATTAAAAAATATTATTTACTTTTTCATTTCTTTCTTTTAAGTATGTAACCTGAAACTATGTTTATGTTCATTTAAGATTATTGAAATGACAATAACACATTTACACTATAATTTCAAAAGTTCATATAAATATTAACCTTTCAGGGTTACATTTAGGTAAGTCATTATATAAACTGCGTTTTTAATAGTAGATCTAATTTTGAACACTAGAATATGAAGGATGTACAAGACAAAGAGACTAATGAATATTTTAGAGGAGACAAGTTTTTAAGTTAAAATTTTCTCTTTTCTAAGCATATTTATCTAATGAGAATTCAGCAACAGTTTTAATATCAAATATTCAAAAATATAGAAGATAAATAAATAAAGAACAAAATAATTGTATGATTGACAAAAATTATTATTTGTAAAACATAGGTAATTTCTTACTGTTGGAAAACAATACCACCATTTGAGGTTTTTTATTTTTACATGAAGGGTCCATGGAAAAAGACTCATTGCATTTTTTAAATAATTTAGAGTTATTGAGGTATTGTTAGCTGTCAGCGTAGTAGTATAAGTGTGTCTTATTGGCATTGTGAATAATAGAATAGGTGTGGATAAATATATAAAATATGTTTATCACAGGAAGAAGGAGGTCATTTCAAATATTACTTGAGGAAAAAGGGACTCATTGCATAAAATATGCTGATGGTGGTCAACTGATGGAGGAAATTTAAACTACACCTGCTTTTGTTTGTTAATTAAATTTGAGGTTATTTTCTTATTACACTATGTTATAACAAGCAGTCTACAGTTTTTAACTACGGTGAGGATATTTAATTTGGTAATTTTTAAAGAGTTTATTTAGTGAATTTGAGATGAAACTGTTGTTAGACATAATACGAAATAGAAGAAAAGTACTCATAATAGTAATATGTCAAAAAGTCTAAAAATGACAGTAAGGAAAGATAATCGTATGGAAGAATAAAATATGTCAATAAATAAATTAAGCTTAGGAGTCACTTAATTGGAATTTACTGATTATGCTGACTTAAATGTTTTGAAGTATAGTCAAAAGAAGCCAGTTATGAGTATTTATAGTTTTAAGTATGTGTTTTAAAACACTTGAAATATTGAAACAGGAAGTTAAAAGTATTGTCCCATATATCCTCATTCAAAGGGCAAGGCAGCCACTATGTTCTGCATGATTCTTCCAAATCTATTTGCCGAAATAGTTAAACGAGATGTACAGTTTGTCCAAAGAAAAATTTCCTAACTACAAGATATTGTATGAATCATATAGTAAAATATTTTGTGAATTTTTCAATATCTCCTTTTGGTATCCTCGACTGAATACCTGAAGTACTTGCAACCAAATTGTCATTAAAGTGAAGTCTTGTACATTTGCTGCTAAATATAAGGACTTATAGGACCTTATGATATTTTGCAGCCACTTTGTAACAACATTATTTTGAAAAGCAATCTCACAAATGAATAGAATTAACAGACAACAATTATTCTAGGATTTATTAAGGCATGTAAAATTCCTCTGGTATTGCAATACATCAAGTTTTTATCTGATTACTGATTCATATCTACCCCTATTTAATTTAACTCTGGGGAAAAGAGGGCTTATTGCTAGAAACAAGCCCCTTCTGAAGCCATGTACATACTTATGAATGTTATAAACTACAATTTTGGAACAAAGTAAATTAAAAATAAGTAATTAAAAGATACTGGATTGTAAACCTTGTATAATTAAAGAGTTCAGTATATTATTTTGTTGAAAGTTTTTCAAATACCTAGAGAATGAACGCCTTGAATCGACAGGAGTTGGCATGATGGATAGATAAGTATTTTATAGAATTTTTTATATACAGGTCATTTTATATAATGTTTTTAAAATCAACTGAAAGTACGTATTATCCTGGATTATTGAACTAACTGGTTTTATACACATATCGTAGCCATGGTGGGAAAGGTTGATTCAATGTGAAGGTTGAGTTTAACTCCATTTCACCTTTCGCTCAGTGCAGCTTCTGAAAATTGACACTGTTGTAGACTGACTCCTGAGTCTAAAGTCCACGTCCTTCTGAAGAAATTTTAAAAAGTCGGTGATGAAGACGTTCAAAACGAATTTTTTGCATCTTTTTGACACTTAGGCTACGAAGGAGCTCTTTCTGATTTACCTTGTAGCTATCCAGTATTTAAGTCTATGACAGTGTCAAATTCAGACACTGCACTAAGCAGAAGGTGAAATGGAGCTGAATTCAACCCTTCCCACCATAACTATGTTTTGTGTAGAAAACTCGGTTTCTCCGACGTTGTTTGTAATCATATCTTAAACATCGTAGTGCACATAATTGAGCATCTGATGAGGCAATGTTTCTATCTGTCACTTTCATTTCCGGATACCTAATAATAATAAAATACCAGCATCTGCCTTTCATGATTGTGTTTATATAAACACAATGAATTAACAAGGTGATTACTCTGTTACAGGATAAACCTGTGGTGATCCCTGACAGAGTTAAGGATAAGAAGATGCCCCATGTGCCAGAGTTTGTTCGCAACGTGATGGGGTCCAGTGCAGGAGCAGGGAGTGGGGAGTTCCATGTGTACAGACATCTGCGGCGCAAGGAGTACGCCAGGCAAAAGTTTATCCAGGAAAAAAGTGAAAAGGTATTACAATCCCTGTTTTGTTGTTTTATTATTATACAATAAAATTCCATTAATCCGGCATCCTATAGTTTGACATGTTTGGTAATCCAGAAAAGTAACATTTTCTTGAACAATTCAAAACATCAACCATTAAATACGCAATTATGTTTTTTTCCGTTTGTGGTGGACACAGAGTTTAGGCGGGCATGGAAAAGAGGCTAGGCATCATATTCAGCCGGCTTTGGGTGATATCGATTCACATGACTAACCATAGCCGTCAGCTGTCAGCCTGTGTAACCAGTTGTACTTTCGTATCAATTCAATTGAATCTAGTAATGGTAGGTCCAATTTCATAGTTAATGTGCTCAGCACAGGTTTGTGATGGAAGAACAACTCCAAACGACTGACATCTCACCACTGCCTTCTAAGATAGGCTAGCAGTTTCTAGAAAGGCTGGCAGTGACTGTACAGTACGGGACTGTGATGAATCGGGATGAACGCGCCCTCGACCTTAACCAGGTTCTGCCCAATTGTTATGATGCGTAGACTGTGTAGTAAATAGACCATTGAAAAACAATGGTTCTTATAGATCTATTACTGAAACATAACAAGGACTAATTGAATGTTATATTTGAATAATACAAACATGTTTTACTGTGATTGTTTCTTTATTTGTTATGTCTATATTATTTCACTGATATTTATCCAATAATCCGGCATATTTTTTAATTCAGCATGCCTCAAGTCTTGACCGTGCCGGATTAATGGAAGTTTACTGAACAAATTTCTAAAATATTCAGTATCGAGTTTAATGTTATGATGGTATTGGAATGAAAATATTGTAGAATACTTAGTTGAAATCTGATTTTCCTGTTTGCTATGAAGATCTGCATCTAATATTTAATAATATATTTACTAAATTATTTGTATTCCCTAAAGAATTTAGTAAAAGTATTAATTCAGCTGAAGTGTGATAACTTTTGGAAACATATTTAATATTTAATGTCATATATAAGTGGTATGGTTTTTAGTATCCAATAATTGGCAGCAACTATTTTCATAAACAATAATTTAGAACATTGAATAGACCAACAGTGGCCTTGGACTCTGCAACTGATTAATTCATAGAGTCCAAACTATCGCAAAAACTTGATCTGCTAGAATGAGATTCCCCGTTGTATAAAGAGTGGCCTTTTTTAAATATGTTATTCCACTTTATCTGTGTGTAACATCCTCTCTCCAAAGGCCTGGTGAAATTTATGATGTTTCATGGGGTAATTTAATGTACCGTATGGGACAAAACAACCATCCAGTTTTAATATATAACTGTACAGCACAGCACCAAATTGACATGACATCTCGGTATGCATCCATATTAGTGCAGTCATTGAAGCGAAAAATACGGTCTTACCTCCTAATTTTTTTACTGTGAACCGATTTGCATGAAATTTTGGAATTGCTCATCTTACCCTTAACTTCAAAAGTGAAAATGATCTGAACTCCGCCTATTATTTTTAAGGGGTCATGGAAAAATGACATTGAGCCATTTTATCACTATAAAACATGTCTAACAGTAAGTGGTGAAATTGTAAAGTGTTTTCTAACACAATTACCTCATATTAAAATCATTTTCAACCCCTTGAAAATCTTACAACCCTTGCAAACAACCCCTAAATTGAAAGAATCACAAAAAATACTTTGGTATGACATAAAAAGATGTAAGTATAGATTAAGTAATTTTTTATAATCTCTATAATAATTATCAAATTTTTAACCCCCTTTCAACCCTTAAAAGCTACCCCTTGATAAAAAAATTGTTAAAAATATTTTTTTGATAAAATGAAAAGGATTTAAATATTATTCCACACTCTCGAAAATGATTTTCATATTCTTAAGGTTTTCTACCCTTAAAATTACCCCTAAATTAAATCAGTAAATATATATGATTAATATTTAAAAATAATTTAATTTAGAGTAAAAAATTGCCATTTATTGAATAAAATATTTACAAATTATATAAAATTCACTCAAATGTGTTATATACATATAAGAACGTTGGTATGTATTCATGCCTACGTTTCCAAAATATATGAGCCATATTATAAGTATATATATATATACATTACAATAGTTTTGGGTCTCTATTATACTGCGTACTTTCACACTGCT
The DNA here is from genome assembly GCF_021130785.1 of Homalodisca vitripennis. Lineage (NCBI taxonomy): Eukaryota > Metazoa > Arthropoda > Insecta > Hemiptera > Cicadellidae > Homalodisca > Homalodisca vitripennis. Next base: position 34,645,297 of record NC_060214.1, read on the forward strand.
TCAAATATTCACACTGCGAAATTTTCAGTTACTAAGTAGAAAAAAATATGATAAGTTTTTGGACCATAACTCCTTCAATTTTCATGCTATCACAATTTATAAAAAACCAATGTAAATATAATTAGGAGAGCTACAACATCCTTCATTGCAATATATAGTAAAAACCTTTTTCTCAAACGGTGAAGGGTTAAAGGGCTTAAGAGAGGCTGTGATTGCGCTGCCACGCGCTCTGTAAACAATCATATCTCCGTCAATTTTTGTTTGACAGAAAAAACAAAAAAACAAATTGTTTGTCAGAAAAATACCTAAATTTTTTATTCCTACACTTATACGTATCTGTCGTCATTTTTGAGATATTATGAAAAAAGGTGGTTTTTTAAAAATTTGAAATTTTTGTTAATTGTGACTTTTGAAAAATATGTGTCCTGAAGTAGCCAAACTGATACAATCTATCAAACTCTTCATAATAAAGTTAATTCTAGGCGGAATACGAATTATTTTAATTTTGGTAGAAATGGCATTTATGAAACCCATTGATTTCAAAGAAAAAACATTAGATGCTCCTCTTATTTGCAATACAGCTCACTTATTTTACGTTCAAAAGACTTTTAATAGTGCTCATTTTAAAGCTTATTTCAAGCACTACAAAACCCTTTTTTATTAGAATGCCTAAAATGCATCTGCTCGCCGCTAGATGGCATTGACCACATCAATTAAATTTCAGACAAAATAAAAAACGGCTTTGACCTTTAATATCTAGCTTAATATTGCACTTAGAATACTTTATAAAAAACCAAATTGTTCATTTTGTTACCTGCTACAATTTTGTTCTTTATACAATTTTCGATAAAACGTTTATTTTTGGAGATATTTGCAAAAAACTGATGAAAAACGTGAAAAAAATTGTGAATTTTCAATTGCCAATAACTTGAAAAGTATTGGATTTTTCGAAAAACTTTATAGATGATGTTTTGCTTAAAATTAGGCCTTCTATCGATATCCGAGGTTATTTTGAAACAAAAAAAATTCACCCCCGAGAAGGGGTGGCAACCACCCCCAGGGTGGTTGCGGAGGTCAAATCATTTTCACTTTTGAAGTTAAGGGTAAGATGAACCTAATTCCAAAATGATATGCAATTCGGTTCACAGTAAAAAAATTCGGAGCAATAATGCTTCAATGACTGCACTATATTAGAACTGACTGCATCGATATGCCGCCATATAAATGTATTACCACAGCAGCTAACTGACATGTCATCCCAGTGTGTATGGGGATTAGAGCTGACGACATTGATACACTAGCCTTTAATACACTATCACAGCAGTCAACTGACACGATATTCCATTTTGCATGTGCATCAGAGCTGACTGCAGTGGTATGCCACCTTGTAAATGCACTACCAAAGCAGCTAACTGACATTACATCCCATTGTACATATGCATCAGAGTTGACTGCATTTATATATTATCACCTTGTAAGATTTATGTAATAAATTTGAATATACATATTAATTTAATATCTATAATTATTTTATTCAAGTAAAAAATCTTGTTTCTCAATTTCTCTGCTGGGTATCAGCTGACACCATGAAAACTAATGTATAGTTTCTTAGTGTTCTTGTTGTGTTGTTGTGTGGATTTGTGATTTCATATCACTAGGGCATGTGATAAGGAAAGGTAGAACCTATGTGTAGGTAAAGTAAAGAGGATGGTAACCCATTCCAATTCTCAGGTCACAGGTTGAAATTAAAACAAAATTTATATTAACTTTACTTGGTAGACTGTATTATTATAAACATATTTTTAAGAACATTAATATAGTATGTTAGAAACGGTTTTGATGTTAGAAATATACTATGCCAAGCAATGTCTTATCAGATTAAAGGGAGCTTAGTCAAAAAATGAATATATTGCCTGTAGATTGCTAATGTTTTAATATTTTCATAGGACGTGCCATAGCATTATTGTCTTGATAACATTTTTTTGTAGTTTGATAAACACTGTACCTTTTTAATATGAAATAGTAAATATAATTAATTGATTTATCACTAGTTAAATTATTTTAGGTTTTTTATTAAAAAACTAATCAAGATTTTGTTATATCTACTATTTTCTTTATTGCATACCAATTAGACAAGAACATTTTATATTAAGCCTACTACTAATGAAGTTCTGTATAGGCCTAAACTGCCAGTATTTCTAAGGATTTAAATGGGTAGAAAACATATAATTATGAGAAAAGTTATGATTTTTTTCGCCATTGGTTGCAAACGGTATGAGACAGATAATATTTGTGATAATATTAAAAATAATTTAAACATGTTGGTCTTTAAAGAGTTGAATTGAGGTTAATGTTGACTATTTTCAGGAGGTAAACTTGATCATGTATCAAATAACTCTTGCAAGTTATAATTATTAATGTTAATTTGATTCTTTCTGGTAGTCAATCTGTCCTTTACTTAAAGCATTTTCTTAAAATGTTTTTTCTTTTGCAGCAACTTCTAGAAGAGGCATACCATCAGAAATTACTGGACAACAAGCAAGCTGCGGAAGAAAAGACTGCAAAAAAGAGAGCAAAAAGGTTAAAAAAGAAAGCAAATAGAAAAAAGATTAAGTCCGGAGACAATAATAAAAAACAAACTAGTCAGGTGGAGGAACAAAGCAGTTCTGAGAGTGAAAATGAAAGAACTGATGAAGAGGAGGACAATTCCAACACAAATGAGAAGTTACGACTTCAAGAAAATAGAACAGAAGTAGAAGTGGACAGTGTCATTATTTCTAAAAGTAATAACAGTTCTGCAAAGAAACACTCGTTGGGAGACAAGGAAAGTAAAGACAGTAAAAGTGAACCTACAAGTTTTACTTGTAAAGAATTATTAGATGATGATAGTAAAGATGTCAATTCATAATACAGTTGAATAACGTAAATGATTTCTTGTAATTTAATTTGTATGTAACCCTTTTAATGCCAACACCTGACAAATCAGAATATGGATGGCCAAAGTGTACCAATATTCAATCATTTGGACGTTTTGTACAAAATAAATAAAAATATTTCAAGTATTAAGATAAACATAGTAGGTTTTTTTATCGTATTACAATGATCTTTCCAATAATTACTGTACATAATTAGTTAATAAAACAACTTAAATAGCCACAGACTCTTCATTACCCACAAAGTTTGGATAAGCAATGTTTGCTTATAAACTCCAAAATTGACAATAGTAGACACAAAATAACCAATATTGGTTGACAGTTTATTCTACTATTTTGTCCGATCACTTTTCATAAATTACAATGATATCACATTTACTTTTCAAACAAAGAAGAATAATTGAATACTCTCCAGGTTAATACAATATTGGATTTGTATTTTCCTTCGTGATAATTAAGCTATCAATTTAAAATTTTGTGACTTGTACAGAATATAATGAGGGATTCTATGATGTGATCAATGACCAAAGTTTTTTCTTTTGTGTATACAAAATCAGATTCAACAAATAAAATACAAAACTAACTTTAGATATAAACATTAAAATTGTTATTGAAATAAATCAGTATTCAAATGCCCTAAGGTAAATATAAAATAGAATTATAAATTTGTTAAAAAAATGTAGTTACAATTATTTTAGAAAATGCATAAACATTTTACTGTTGGTATGGATGTGTGAAAAGATGTAGTTCAGCACTAAAAGGGTTAATTGTAATATAAACTAAACCATTAAACTTTATACTCTTAGTAATTATTATATATTATTAAATATATGTTTACATATTTTACTTTTTATAATGTGTAACATTTTTTAATCCACTACACTTTCTAAAATATGTGTTTTATTATTTAGATTGTATGTACTAAGTTTTAAGCTATGAATAAATTTTTAATTTAAAACTGTCCCTTCTCCAAATATGAAATTACAATGTGACATTTCATAAGGAGTGCTGGCAGGAAAGTATTTCAAGGGCTGTGGGAAGGACCAAAACTTAAAGAAAGAGAACCACTGACTGCAAATTAGTTGAATGTACACAACGCAATCAGTGCGCACACCTGCACCTTAAATGTTGCATTCTTCAATAAAAACAACAAAAGACTTACTGACTGCTGAGATTCATTTTTTTGAGCTTTGTTTCATGCTTGTTTTTAAATCTATTATTCACTATGATAGCTATTATTCTATTATATTATAGCTAATCATGATGAAGTCATCAATCAGGTTCATGATATTGTCAATGCAGATAAACGGCTAACGTGGGATCATATACCTTGTGAGATGCCAGCAAACATGGAAATGTTTGAAATTGATGAAGGTTTTTTGTCAATTCATGCTGCGTGACCCAACACGTGAACATCTGGATAATATGGGACATTTTTTGTCATCCATTTTTTTATACTCAAATGACCTGGCTCCAAGTGATTTTCGTCTTTTTCCCAGACCTCAAACCCCTCCCAGGCAGCCAACACTTCATGAATGACGATGTAGTGGATAACTGTTAAAGCATTTGGTGGTTGAGCCATTTGATATTGGAATAACAATTTGTTCCTATATACAAAAAATGTTTTGATCAAGATGGTAACTATGCAGAAAAATAAGGGTATTACAAGAAATGACAAACTGTGTCATTTCTTATGACACAGTTTTAAGTTTTAGAACTTAGGGATATCCCTCATATTATGTACCAATACCAAAAGTTTTATTCAAATAATTGCTGTTTTATACTAAAACAATACAGTTTGTTTAAAAAGTCTTCAGTATATTATAACTTTTAAATAGTTTTAAATTTGTAAATTCTGCAAAAAATGGATTTGAGAACTGTAAGAAAGTTTTGGAATTTATGTTTTTTATGTAACTCTGTGAAAATAACTATGTATTCTTAATATATAATATAAGTTCAAAACGGTATTCAAAACTTCAAAGATGAATTACTTGTACATCAATAGTAAATCATGCAAAATTAAAATGTAAAAAAAACAGTATTTTTATCTGAGTTTGTTTTAAAGTGATTAAAATTTGAATTTAAAGGTAAGTCATTTGGAATTCACAGAAATCATTACAGATTATACAAGTAATATGCTCCTGGTAACTTGAGAGGACCGAATCTGTTAATTATTGTCTATCTTATCTTACTGAAAGTATTAATGGAGCTGGCATTCACACACCTTGTCTGTGTTACACTTCTCATCTGCTCCTTTTTTTAAGTGCTGAGCAGTCAACCTCAATGAAATTAGGGAAGTACCAAACGTTCTATCATACATAGAGATAGACTTCTACAGAATCTCATTTGAAGGCATCTCAACCACCCCAATTGAGATAGATCTGTCTCTAGTTAGAAGAATGTTAATAAGTAAGCTCTTCTAAAAAGAGCCTTTACCCTTCTCCTCAATGAAGCAAGGTTATCAGTCCACCAGGTTACATCCAGTGTTTTGTAACCGACTGGGGACAGACAGCTCTCCCCAAAGAGGAGATTAGTGAGCTATAAGTGGTGCAATGTTTTGGGTTTGGAAAACATTTTCTAAAATTAAGTTTATCCATCTTAAGATCACTTCCCTGAATACAGAAAAAAGTACAAAATATGTTATCCATTAGTCTGTAGTCTTTATTCCATCAGGAAATTTAGGCATTTTGTAATCAATTAAAAAAAAATGGCTGAAGATAAAATATGTGAATTGTTTACAGCATGTACATGAGTAATAGCTTCAGGGTAAAGAAAAAATATTAAAAAAATACCATTTCCTTAATTTTTATTTAATTAAAAAGTATAATTTTATCTTCAAATGATCCTGAAAATCGGGAAATCTAATAGCTTACATTCACCTGAATTGTGTACATAAACCGTTGAATTGTCCACAAAGAATCTGACTTAACACTACAACCAAAACTAAAATATTACAATACAGGGTGATTAATAAAGATATGGAGACATTGCAAGAGCTCATTGTACATGTAAAAATAAGAAAATCGTTTATGTAAACGTGAGTCCAGAAATGGTTTGTTAGTAAGTTACGGCTTGCGAAAGATTTCACTCGGATTTCAGCTCACCTAGTAAAATGAGGTCTTCTTGAAATTCTGGTTAGGTAGACTAAGGGGCAAACTCTTTTCTTGTGGTTTTTGATCTGATAAGTTGAATAAAACAGATCCCAGAACTGTAAGTTAAGTAGTTTTTGAGAAAACCATCTATTCGCTTTCGGTACTTTATGCTGTTGTTTTGTTCAGAATACAATTTTATATAAGTTTTAAACATTTTGATCTGTTACTTGTTACTTAGAGAATGTTCGAAATAGAATATTTATGAATCACCCTGAGTAATTTTCTTCAGTGGCAAAATTTTCTACTACTTGTCCTTCTCATCCTCCCTATCATAATATTGTAGTGACGGCTTAGTCCTCAATCAATCATTCTGTACTTTTATTTGTATAATAAATATTTTTATTAACTTAACAATTTATAAGTTGTCAAGGTGTAATGAGGTACATTTCTCTACACATCAGAATGATTTTGTACATCTTCAACAGCCGAAGTGCAGCCAATATTCCCAATATCTGAGGAAAAGTAAAACATTAACAGTTAAACAAGTTAAACTGTACAATAAGATAAAAAAATCATCAATAAATAATAAATTGAAATTATTAATGAAAACAATTAAAACGTATGATAAAATAAGATGTTTTCTGTAAAAATTATATACATCTCTACCAAAAAATTACAACCATAATCCATGCCCTTAGCACTATGTAATTGAAAAGGAAATTAAAAAAAGAACTTAAAAACAGAGTTTGACTGAAACAAAACCAAAACTATTGTTATTCCTAGTAATTTTCTACATATTCAAGATCAAAATTTGAGCCTGAAACATATTAACTCACAGCCATTGTGAGCTAATATGAATCAAGCTCTAAAATCAATAATTAGATTATTTCTGTAAAAATCATTATTTATAAAAAGCCAAGAGAGGATTGATATTGAAATTGGTTCTGGTTTTTTAATTTTTTTATCTGTTGAATTAAATATGAACGGCTGGTTTAACAGCATACTTTCTACTTACTATTTTAAAAAAGTACCAAATGTACAATTTTACTTTGAAAAAATTGTATAATAAGCTTCCTGACAATGTAACAACTAAAAATATTAATTAACAATTCAAAAGTATGTTGAAAACCCCAATAGATAAAATTTGTGATTATGTTGATAACTTTTTATGATAACCTTTAAATAATTTTAATCAGTGAATTAATTTTAAGATGATAAACTGTGAACTATGCATTAGCCTTATCCTTGTTTGGGAAAAAAACATGTCTGTAATTATTTTGTCATTCTTCTTGGCTTTTATGTATTTATAAGACTGACAATATCACCTAGCTTTTGGCATGTTTGAAATGTACATTTAAAGGCAGTACAGTATTTGATTACACTCTTGAGTTACTATAGTTACTTTAAACAGGTACACGCTGATTAGCATGGAAAACTCATTCTGTGAGTCCTTTGTAAATGTTCAACATGGCTCTTTCAGTAGCATAACTAGGATTTGGCTTTGGGTAGGGAGGGGGGAGAATCTGATTGAAAAGCTCACTACTATGAAGGGTATGGAATAAATCTAAATTTAAGAAAATAGAAATAAATCTGATTAAAAAGCTCACAATAATGAAGGTATGGAATAAATCTAAATTTAAGAAAATAGATATGACTAATTTAAAGTAAAACATTAAACTGAGCACTGTATTTCTAACAAGTTGGAAGGCTGTAATAAATATATTTAAAAAAAATGTTACATCTTTTGTGAGAGTTCTATTCCTCTCATTTAGCTACGCCACTGATAAAAAATACATTATTTTATTACCAGCAGGATGATTGCCAGTATGAGCAGGCAACTGATCAGCAAGAACATCGACGTAAAGTAATCCTCCAGTTTAGTGCGACATCCACCACTGTAGGCCTGATCCTCCTGGATAAAATGGTTGATACACGCCAACTGTTGAGTAGAAAATTTATCAGTGCAAATATCTTCCCAAAAGACCAACTATGCTTTTGCTGCTGTGTTTTTCTATCACTTAAGAGAAGAGGTTCCCACTTATTCTATTTTAACTGCAAAAGACCTATGTTGGCCTTTGTCAGGGCTCACAAGAGATCATTTACGCACATGAGAAAAAGAATCGGTCTCAGCATTGTTCCCTGAGGTGTACTAAATGAAATAGCTTACCACAAAGATGGATATTGCTCTTACCTAAGGGTTGAGGCACACAACACTCCAGGTAATTTGGCTTCTAATACCAGGCTAACCACGGCAGGCAATGACTATGCTCTCATATTAGCAGATTTAACTCTTTCAAAAGTAATATAGAGTGTAAAAATACATTAAATTAAATATCTTTGGTTTAAAGAAATCCAATTTATAGTGAATGTATTACATTTTAATTGAAAACTTTAAAATTTATATATTTCATAATACATATATATATATATATATATATATATATATATATATATATATATATATTTGAACCTGTTAAGTTACAAATTTATGTAGCAGGTTAAGGCTTAAACTTTCCCATATATTCCAATAGCTCTGAAGGCCATAATTCTTACAAATTAACTTAATTCTTTTGTAAACTCCATAAATTTACACGGAAAAGAATTACAGTATTACTATTACATATCAAATCCAAAAGAACCATAAAGAGAAATTTGTCAGATAACACCCTTTCAACGTGCAAACCTGTAATATAAACAGAAAGTTGGTATTAAGTCTTGTATTTCAGTCAAATAACATAGCAGGTTGTAATTCATATTTTTTTACTTTCATAGTACGTGCTTTTAGAAAATGGTTGTAGTATAGACTGTCTAAAAATATTCTTCATACAAGACTCTGGGCAGAGCAGAGATGAGCTTACAACCTAGAAAGGCCTACAAGCATGGGTTTAATATGCCAATGGCTAGTTGGTTATCTCGCTGATAACAAAGACTAGTCTGCTGATTACCACTAAGATTCTGAGTAGGAGATCTTTTTGTCAATATATACCTAGTAAAGCTTACAGTGGCATAGGTCATGTCATTGACCAAAGAGATAATAGACTGGAGAAGCTTATACAAGGGCCAATATTACTCCAAACCATGCCTTCTTATTGGTGATAACATTGAATTAATGTAGCAATGTTCAGAACTAGCGCTCAATTTTAATTGGGCGTATTTCATTCATACTGACGTAATTCAACAGCTATTTCAACAATTTTTTTCCAGCAAACCCTCTTTTAGGACATATGAATCGGGTCATGCTAAAAGGGATCAGTCTTCAAGGAACATTTTTCGGAAAACTAAAAAAACTGTGTTCTGAGTACAAAAATAATTCAAGAGCATTTATTTTTTTAGTGTACAACAGACCATTCATAATTAAATCAAACCATGTAAAAGGCAGAAAAACAATTTTTACATACTAAAAATAATTATATAAAGTGCTTGACTTATCCCTTTTTAGCATGAAATGGGAATAAATTATCAAAATATTTTGTTTTTACACTCAAATTTATTCAAATAAAATTGTTAAATCTGTGTCATACAGTAAAATAATACATAGGTTAACTAGATGAGTTATTTTTAGTCATCAAAGTCCTCATGTTCTTCTTCTGTAGTGGGCCAAATATAAATTTCGCTGTGCCACTCTTCCAATTCTATGAGGATGTACGGTCGAAGCGTTATTATATCATGAAGTTTAGCTTTCTTTTATAATTTTTTTTATAAATAACAAGCACGTGGTGGTGTCTACTAGGAGTACGCAGTGGCAAGAGCGGTGCTCCAGGGAGGGGTTTGGGGAGGTGCTTTATGCGCATGCGCGAGCCAGCGTAGCTTCGCCGACATCGGCCAAGGATCGCTCCAGCCGCATAGCGCAGCAGACGGCGCGGCGGCCGACGCGACGAGCGTTGCGCCACGTCGGTTATGTCAGTGTGACTTGTTCTATTTGACAACATGGTTAGCGATTATTTTAAAAATCCATCTGCAGATCCCGAACTCGTTGCATTCTTTGTCTATCCACTTCATTCTGATTTAGTGTACAACGCAAATGTGCCATACCAATACGGCTGTTATCATTATCAGTCTCTTGCTGGTCAGCAGTGCAATTAGCGCGTGAGGTAGCTCGCCGCACATTCGATCTACTTCGACGACCTATGTTAGATCGTTTTCTTCTCGGCATTGTAGGCAGTATCTGATATTAATGTTTTCTTGCACTAATAATATTAACCTATAATGGCGACAGCTGTTTTACCCAAAATTGCATGCAGTAGTAAGTAAACATATGATACTGAGACACTTCGTCATTTGTATTTGTTACAGCTGTTAAACTAATTATCGATACATAAACATCAATCAAACATTTGACAGGTAAGATTGTATGGGAAAATCAAATTGTCGTTTCTAGTATTTTCCTTGCAATTTTGTTATATTTTCTCATCGTTTAAACCTTCCCTGGACTTCCACGAACATTTCAAGACCAAAATTAGCCAAATCGGTTCAGCCGTTCTCGAGTTTTAGCGAGACTAACGAACGGAAATTAATTTTTATTTATATAGATTAAATTCTTGAAACAGTCAATAACACATATTATCTGCTTATATGGAGGTGTAACGTTGTTGGCTATAGCCTAGCTGAATCAAACAGTGACCAATACAGTGTTAAAAAAGCAGACACTTTGATATAGCTAATAAATTATGATACTTAGATTGGGTCAACTTCCTACCTTGCCAGTAGTAACATTTTCATGAACTTTTCAGTTTTGAACGTGGAGTCAGTAACAAAGTAATGTAAGCACATATTGAGTTAGTATGGTTTGACCTTTACAATGGTTTATCCAGTCTTTTGCCTCATTTTGTATACACACGCCCAACTAATAACCATTGATACTAAGCAAATTACATATAATTAATTATAACAGAAACATACAATCTATATCAAATAATTAACATTCAATCAACATCTATATCTAATCTAATATAGTATTTCTTTAAAATTATTCTTGATGTACTACTTTACCTTCTGGAACTTATTGTCAGCATGACAACAAGACGGTGGAACATACTTCCAGTCACCTCGAGCTTCTACCCCACAACATTGGTACTGAACACAAAATGAATTAAGGGTAATTAAATAAATTAAAGGTATTGGGGATCCTGTAGTGAATATATTAAAAAGTACTTAATTCTAATATATGCATCCCTTTTATAATCAAGTTGTTCCAAACTAAAATATTTATTTCACATTTTATGCACAATTCTTACATTGACAAAGTCTAAATATAGTCTGTATTAGCAACGCTGAAGCTCAATATTTTAAATTTCCGCGCCGACAAAGAGTGTTTTGTTTGGGATGGGGATGTGATGCGAAGAGATCAGCTCAGCTGATGTACCGGGATAGCTGTGTAAAAGACGAACATACAAAACAAAAAGTACAGCCGATTTGTTTATCGTATTACTAACCTCAATCTGATTCTGAAATGTACGTGGTTAGTTGTTGGGAGTAAACATAATTTAATCGATTTAAGTTGATGTGGCCTATGTATGTATTCTGTTTGTTTGTTTACTAAAATAATAATATTAATACTTTAGTACATGTAAAAATACAACATTACTATAATAATTAATAATGTGAATTTCAACTAGTGGAATAACAAATAACTGCATCACATTACAGAAGAATTTACTGTTGTAACACATTTTCTTATTATTTTCCAGGCTAGAACTTCATCACGGAAGACTGATCACATTATTATTGATTCACTCCCAGCACAGTGTTACCAATCTGAAATGTATCAGGCAGCTGTAATTGGCCTTGGTCTTTCCCATTCACTACTGAAACCTGTTGGAATACTTTCTCTTCATTCCTTCTCAAGGATTAGGATAGAAAGTTTATCTACCTCTTCAGTTTTACTTAGGAAAATGGTAAGTTAATAATGTAAAGTTAGCTTATACATTATTCTATTATATTTAATTTATTTTAGTTTGATCAAATAGATTTAAAGGAACTGTACAAATAAAAATAATTACTATGAGCACTAGATTTTTTTAAAGTTGCAAATATTCAAATATATTAAACCATTGTGCAGAATAACAATTTTATCTAATAAGACAGAGTACAGAGATAAATTGAAGAAAGATTTTAATGAGTAGAAGCCTGATATACAGTAATACTTATCAATATAGCCTATTTATCAAGTTATGGTAAGTTTTGTGAATTAACTTTCTAATTATGGTTCATATATTTAATATTCCTGGAACTTGTATAGTTGCAATATAACTAATATAAATTACGTAATATCAAAAGAGGGAGATTTTAATTAATCCGTACTACTTGTGAATGCAGCTAGTGCAGTTTAAACCATCCATAGCTTAATTTGATGAAGAATTACATTAAACTTTCAAGGTAAAGCTAAATTGCTTATCACAGTATTGTAGATCTACTAGAATTATCTTTTGAATATTTATTTAAATTTCAAATAATTCTTTACTTAATACTGTATTAACTTTTACTTTTTGCTAGTAAAATATATTACAAGTTATAGTGGAGATGATTTTAATTACTGCATAGACGAAAAAAATAATGAAGTAGTACCTATGATATTCTGTGTTAATCAAGCTTACACTATTATTCCAACTATGTGACTTTATACTGTTCTCATGTTAAGTTTATAATAATTTAAATGTGTTGATTCTAATGTAAAAGTAAAGAAATCAAATGTAGTTTATAGAAAACGGGAGGATAAATTCAGATAGAGGCAACGATAAGATAGTATGTTCATCTGTCTATAATGTACAATATCACAAGCATTCAATATCACACAATTCTAATCATATATAGGAACAAAGACCACTTTGTTAGTTTCATTCTATATTTTTGACTATACTTTTACTTTACTTTGTGAAAAGATTTAATTTTTTAAGAACTATCTTGTATAAAAATGTAGTTGATACAGTATCTAATCATAAAAAAGTGAGTGCGTTTATGTAAATTTATGAGTGTGCAGTATAATAAGCGATCACCACAACAATCTAATTAACTATCAATTAAAAATATCTGCACTTACAACGAATATAAAAGGATTTTACCTATTGATTTTCGTAATTAATAGTTGCCAGCTATTTTTATTTTACAGAATAACTATAAATTGCTTAATACAATCTTAAAAGACTATAATGTGATTAGGTTTGACATTATTGTTCTAAATTAATTGAAACAAAGTAAAATCATGTGTAATGTAATTGAGTAATGGCTGGCTGCAAGTATAATGGCTATGTACATGTGTTATTTGTGCCATTTGGCACATTTATATGTCAAAATAGTAAAGAGTAACTAAATGTTACACTGTTTTGTTTCTTACATTTTATAAATATACGTCGCCTAAATAGTTTTTTATTCATCATTAAATTATGTTTTTTTAAGGTATAAAAACAGTTTAACTATACTGTAATTTGAATACCATAATATAATTTGATTTCAGTAGTTATATCAAGGATTTGTTACTCATTTATATTGATGATTCAATACTCTTGCATATCGATGATTTGATAACATGAGTATCGTTGATTTGATAATCATGGATATCATTTGTTGTGGTGACCGCTTATTGTATTGCAGTGATTTATGCAAAAAAGCACAAACTTTTTAATGTTTTGTAGGTAGAATGCAATAACAAATAAATAGAAGTACTTTCAAACTAACCCAATATCACTTTAAAGTTTTTATTCTAATCAGGAATTAATTAAAAACTAAAAGTATATTATAAATAAATCCATATAACCAACCTGTGTTTACGATATGGCTGTCCACCTACAGACCTGACCAATAGTAATTTGCAACCAACACAGAGGAGGCAGATTAAATTTGACCCAAGAAAATTTGTATTGATAAATAAATTAGCTCTTCCTTGTAACTATATAATTTTGAAAGTGACTGAATCATATATTACACTTTCACAATCCATGTAAACAAGAACAAATGCATACACACCTAATATCAAGCATGCCCACTTATGTGATGACTTTATACGCTCCGTATCGGGCCTGCACTACTTTATTATTTAAAATATTTGCAAAGTAATTGATAAAAAAGGTTTCTTAAAATTTTAGTCAGATAATGGATTGAAGTTTTTGATTGCTACAAAAGTGAGTAGTCTTTCATTGATTCCGTTCAGTGGGATTAATTGGTAGACTACCAATAACATGCTTTGGAAGTGAATAATAGGCTGTATGGGTACAATTTACTAATGATTAACAATAGTTAATTGAAAAGAATGTAAAGGTATGAAAAGCAGATCCTTTGGTATTTTTCAGCAAGATACGGTCTACTATCGCCTTATTAATTAACTAGCTGTTTCCCGCGGCTTCACACGCTTATCGTAAGCTTTGCCTGTGTATCAGCACTTCTGGTTCAAGTGAATTATATTTTAAATGCCGATGTAGAGTTTACCTTGTTGCCACGATTAAGAAAATCTGTTTGATTAAAGTCAAATATATGTCAAAACCTAGTGCCTTCAAATAATGTTTGGTTAATTAAAATACGTAACTGTCACGTGATTGCAGTTTATAATGCGCAGTCGCTTTGATAACTTTTAAATTTTGCAGTGTCGCCTGGTGCTGAGTTGCATTGATGGGCATAGCATATAAACCTTCTACGTGGTAAAATACATATACATACAAATTTTAATAATGATCGGTAAAATAGTTTCCAATTCCATGAAGGACAAACACACAAACATTCATTTTTATATATATAGATTAAGAAACTCTAGTAGCCTAGACTATATGGGATAGCAAACAATTACAATGATAACTATAAAACAGTTAATATCCTTTTAAATGGTGAAACCAATCTATTACCAGCATTACGTTTAAAATGTGTTAACACGAAATAAGCGCTGAGAGCACTATGCCTGAGAACGTGTATAGGCCTACATGAAAGTAGCACTGAAGGCCATAGACTGGTCAGATTTCTTATTAGTATAATTAGTAGTACATACTATATTGCTATTATGCATTGTATTGTTTCAGTTACCAGTAGCAGTTAAAATCCAAAGTAGTAAGAAGGTTCGTGAGCTAAAATGGTTTCGAGTCAGAGAATAAATAAAAAAGAAACTAAGGAACACTGTTTCTATCTTTATAAATTCAAATTCAGATATGTAAATGGGCTAGCCCCCTGGAAATGCACACAAAGGACAATATTCAACTATATGACACATTGCTTAAGTTTTGGCCCCACAGTTATAGTATTCAGTGGGAGCCTGACCGAACCTAAACTTCTATGACCCACTCCTACCCACATCAGTATGAATTCTATTCAGGATAATCCATTCCTTAGGATAGAGTTACACATCAACCACTTATTTTGTTGGATCGGGAATAAAAAACTTATGTTTTCCCAAATCGCATCCCAATATGCATTCTAATACGCAATCTATATGTTTTTTTATGAAAATTCATTCATTTTAGGTAACTGACAGTTTTACCCAGCAGGGATCACTTCTGGCTGGTTTATACCTTCCAGTTGAAATCACTGAGCTCAACAAAAACTGATCTGTCACTTAAATCTGGACAACTTTATGGATGTCCAGGAGCGGCACATCACTAACCGTAAATGTCGAGATTGTGTGGTGCAAGGGCAATTCAAAAGGTCTAGTCTACTATGGGAGATGACTTTTGGAGTCGGTGGGGTTTTTTCCCTACCACAGAGGTTCTTGCTAGCCTCTACATAAGGGTGTGCCACCCCCTGCCCGCTTTGACCGGAGAGGCTGGTTCAGAGCTGACATCCCCTTCTTTCAAAGGGACATGAGATTATTGCTCTAAATTCTTCCTCATGGATCTCGATAGGAGGCGGTGCCTACCCCCAACCTTACCCATCCAAATTTATATAAGCTTCTTGTCCTAAGAGAGAAAAAACTGGCAGTTTGTATGGGTGGATGTTTTGAATTCAGCCTATCTCTGTTGTGTGGAGGGTTCTGTAAGATAGGCAATTCAGGGTTTGAAGAAATTTTCTTCCTTAGTGAGGCTTCATTTGGGACTTACATTAAGGACTGTAATGTTACTAAGCTAAAGCACCAGTAGCCAAGGAAAAAGGAGACGCACTTACTGTCATATCATTATGTTAAATTGCATATAATCTTTTCTAAGCTATGTAGAAGCACAGTATTCAGCTGTGGAATAGGTCAAAGACAGAGCTAAAGAACACAGAAATGGCCATTAACTCCCAATGTTGGCACAACTAGATACAATGTTAGCCTTTGTTCTAACTTTACCCACAGATTTTTTCTAAGTGGCTTTTAAACACTAGCTTTTAGACAAGATGCCATATAAAATTATAAATTGCTTTCTACAAAAAAAAACAAAATTAGTTCCACTTACGTAATAAAAAAGTTATTATAATTTGGGTTTAGCACCCTTTAAAAGGGAAAAGGGATTTGCGTACAGGAGGACAAGTAGAATACATTTATAATGTTGAAGTAATGGTTTCCAGTTATGCCAGTTAGCCTCACGTCTACTGAATCTCTTCAAATCATCTGCATTGTATCCTTGATGAAAGTAGTTATGGTTTTAGTACTGAAGACATGTTTTGTACTTCCACAAAATTTTATCACCAAAGCGCTTTTGCTAGCAAGGGCATTATTAGTTATGACATGTAAACAAAAAACAGATATAAAATAGAAAAAAATTAAACTAATAGTAAAGACCACAAACTATAAATGATAAAAGTGTTATGTGGAAAAATAGGGTTTACAATTCATAATTTTTGACTGAATTTCTTCTATTACCAAAGTTAAGAAAATGTCACTGAAATTTAAGGAAGTTTGAGAAATATGTTCATATTTTAAAACCGTTATACATACTTTCTTTTCTTTATTTGGTCCATGAGGATTCTTTATAAACCACAGTCGATGATTCAAAATATATATATATGATTTTTCTTTATGACTGTTCCACTAATTTTGATTTTCAATGTTTATTTTTATAATTATAAACACGTTCTTTCCTTCTTGTGTCTTCAGGTCTTGCTTGATGTTTGTCGAATTTAAGCCATTAAAACATCAGTTGAAAGAAGCAGTGTCTATTTTATCTTAATGGCTGTTTATCTTAATAAAACACATCTAGATGTTTAATAATGGACTTTTTGATAAGCTACATGAATGAGCTAGTCACCAAGTTGTAAAACCACTAAAAGACTGTCACTCTACAATTTCTGGTTCAGAATAATAATTTACATTGATAGCCTACTTCTAAATAACTAAAGATTTAATATGTTTTTATTGTTTTATCAGTATAATTATATCTCAAATTTAATTTACCTTTGCATCTTTGAGACATTTAAAAGACTTTGTAAAAATTAATTTGTAATAATAACCTATTTTGTTTTGTGTTTTTTTATGAAAGGTCTTTGAACCGATGATATCCCAACATCCTATTTTTCTAAGTTCAGAGAATATTTTCAAAGTAAACTTTAAATAGAAATATCTTTTATCTTATAAATAAAAATGAATCACTAAAAGTGTTGCTAAGCACTAAGCTCGAGAACAGCTGTACCAATTTGGCTAGAATCAGGCAAGGTGGATGAATCTTGTGGCAATCATAGTGGCCACATTACATGTCGATAAATAAAATCGTAATGGCCTTGGACGATCAGCAATGCGTGATGTGTAGCGGAAGAGGCACAAAGTCGATTATTATGCATTGTTGTACCATATTGGCTGTATCACATTATTGTCGGAGGTAACAACCCTTCTATTAAAAAAAGGTTTATATAGTTAGGAAATTTAGGTAACTGTAGGTATTTCATGGTCTACATAAAGGCGACCTCCCTGCCATATAAAAATTGTAATTGTTGTATTGATATGATGCGGAATAACTCAGGCAGTTATTGTAGGAACGATGTTAACATTGTAATTGAACTTAGTTTAAAAACGGAAATAATACTTATGGTTAAAAATTATTATTTTTATTATCATAGTTTCAATGTTTTGGCTAGTCCTAATAAAAAATGTTAATGGAAGTTATTTTCTGATTTTACAGGCTCTGTCACCCAAACTTACAGGTGAGGATAGGGAGTCACACTTAAAACCTCTTTTACAAAAGCAGTGGGTCCTGGAGGATGGGAAGGACGCAATTCACAAAGATTTTCAGTTTAAAGACTTCAACCAGGTAAAGTTGCTGAGTGAGCATACATGAATCATGTAGCCTGATTGTGGATGTTTGATTTTGAATCAGTTAATTAATTGTGTGACTAACTTTTCCTAATATCTAAATAAGCACTGTTATTGAAACAATATATCAAACGTTTTTGTAAACTCATCCATACATGGAATCCTGGGAAAGAGTCATCAACTGTAATGACACTGAAATCGCTTATAAAAATTTCTCTAACATCGTTACATCAGCACTGAACCAAACATGTCCTTATAAAAAATATAAGCAATGCAAAGGCAAAGAAAAACTATGGGACCCTGAACTGCACACTTTGAGGCAAGAATTCTTAGGTGCCAATGATCGTTATCTTCTTATGGGCTCATTAGAACACAAGCAGGAAGTTGCTACTAAGAAAAAGAATTATGACTTGAAGATAAAAGAACTCAGACGTCAGTCAACGATCGACCGAATAGCACGTTCAGAAAATAAAACTAAAGCCCTTTGGAATATTATAAATAATGAAAGAAGAACCAAGAAATCGTCTGTAGGACTGAAAGAACTTAAAATTGACAATAAAACTATCAACGATCCTCAGCAAATTGTGGAACATTTCAACACTGTTTTTACGACCATGGCTGACTCTGCTATTTTAAACAACAACCCTCTAAAGAACAGAACTCCTAGTCCTATTCAGCAGCTTGACACTTGCTCTTTTTATCTCTATGACACAACAATTGAAGAAGTCATCAAAACGATCAACTCACTGCCAGCTAAAGTCTCTGCAGGTATTGACGAAATCTCACCAAAGTTGTTGAAGGCTTGTAAACATGAAATAGCCTACCCTTTAACCACTCTAATAAACATGTCCTTCCAATCTGGTAGATTTCCACATCAACTAAAACTATCTAAAGTAATCCCCATTTTTAAACAAGGTGATCAGTCTGAAGCATCAAACTATCGCCCAATCTCGCAAATTTCAACATTCTCTAAAGTTATTGAAAAGATTGTGCTTAATCGTCTCCTAAACTACATGACATACAATAATCTGCTTACTGATCAACAGCACAGTTTCACCAAAAATAAATCTACATCGACAGCTTTAATTAGTTTTATTGAATACGTAATAGATCAAATAGAAGCTAAAAATACAACAACAGCAATATTCTTAGATTTAAGCAAAGCCTTTGACACCCTTGACCATGAACAACTGCTGACCAAACTAAATACCATGGGAGTACGGGGCACTGAAGCTGAGTGGTTCAGGAGTTACCTAACCAATAGAGAACAGGTAGTTGAAATCCGGCATACTCAAAACAATAAAATTGCACACATCAGATCTAGTCCACTTCCAGTTCTAAGGGGCGTCCCCCAAGGATCAGTTCTGGGTCCTGTACTCTTTACTCTATTTACGAACGATTTACCTAAGTACTTAGATGAATTTGCTACAACTCTGATGTATGCAGATGATACCGTTCTACTTTTAGCCGATAGAACCCCAGAAAACCTGGAGATAGAGTCATTCACTGCAATGAACATGGCGGTACAGTACTGCCATATTAATAACCTGGTAGTTAATGAAGCTAAAACCCAGCAACTCATATTGGGCCCAAAAAAGGAACAAACTGTGCACCTGCCTAACGTCCAAGCAGCATCAGAGGCAAAGTACTTGGGAGTGACAATAGATGAAGATCTCAAATGGACAACGCACATTGACAACCTGTGCAGGAAATTAGGTACTGGACTGTATGTTGTTAAAAGAATAAAATCAATAAGTGATGTACCCTCTGCAAAAACAGCCTACTTTGCTTTATTTGAATCGAACCTTCGCTATGGTCTCCTGGTCTGGGGTAATTCATCTGCAGGAAATCTCCAACGTGTGCTGGTAACACAGAAAAAAGCAGTGAGAACACTTGCTGACTTACAGCCAAGAGAGAGTTGTCGACCAGCTTTTATCAACCTCTCAATTCTGACTGTTGTATCCTTGTACGTGCTGGAGGCAGTAACCTGTGTGCACGAGAGAGGTTTTCCCAGAGGATGTAACACACATCATTACAACACAAGACGAGCGACAGATTTTCATCTTCCTGGGCATCGACTTTCTCTATTTGAGGAGAAGCCCTCTTACATGGGTTTAAAACTGTGGAACCACCTGCCAGAAGACCTGAAGGGACATGGTGCGGCAAAATTCAAGAAGGAGGTGAAGCTGTGGCTGCTGCAAAATCCATTCTACTCGTTAGAAGAATACCTGAACAGAGAGCAAAACTAACAACCAAACTGGACATTTACCTGTAAATTCATTGTTTGTAAACTACGCAATTGTATTTATATGATCTGTAACAAATTTTGACGAGTTACAATTCTCAAAGAATTTGTAAATAAAGAATTTGTCTATTGTCTATTGTCATGTTTTAAATTTATACAAACAAGCTATTTTTTAAATAAAAATATCCCATTTCTCATTCAAGCTTAATGACTATGTTGAATAAATAACTACATATAAAAATGTGAAGACACAACTCAACTATCAATTTAAAATTGAAACAATTTGTTTTCATCAGTAGAAATCATGAACATTCATTAACTTCATGAGTTGGTTTAAACTTTAAAGATGATTAATCCTTTTACTTTCTCTTCCATACTTACATAGATGGCCAAAAAAATCAAGCTTTTGTTTGTAAATTTTGTATTTTGTGTATGTAAGCACTGAACTTGACCAAATAAACAACAATTTTAATCAAATTTGGCTTGCAAGTGTACTTAAAAGACTTCCATTACTAACAAATATCCACATATGTTTCAT
The DNA here is from genome assembly GCF_021130785.1 of Homalodisca vitripennis. Taxonomy (NCBI): domain Eukaryota; kingdom Metazoa; phylum Arthropoda; class Insecta; order Hemiptera; family Cicadellidae; genus Homalodisca; species Homalodisca vitripennis. The sequence goes on from NC_060214.1 coordinate 34,666,241, forward strand.
TCTGGGATATAGTGATATTATAAGATTGTTTTCACAGCTTATAGCCCATTAATCTATATGTATTTGATCTTAGTATGTACGGTACATCATTAAACACTAAGATAGTTTAAGATTCAACCACGATTGTCTTAAATTTGATGCCAGAAAAAACATGAACAAATTTTTTCATACAGATAACATAAATTTTGGAATATAAATTTTAATCAATATTCATTTTTTGTCTCACATTGTGGCATACAGGTTTTTCTTTCAGTTGTTGCTTGTAAGTGAGAGTAGTGATTAAGATATGTTTTACCGGGCTGTGACCTGTAATTTCTGACATTGTCAATAATTTATAAAAGTTCAAAATACAAGATTTTTTATTATTATTACTAAAAATGACTAAAACAATTTAGTTTAAATTTGTTTCTTCTTGTTTTGTAAGTCAGGGTAAACCAAATCATGTCACAACTCGGACCTAGAGGTCTCTGGAAGTGTGAAAATACATAATAGAACAGTGCGTGAAATGTAGAGTAAGAACGTTTATGCCATATTTTGGTACTATTTAACTACAATGGTATATAGTTATGTTTAATTTAGTTACAGTAATCTATCTAGTCTCTACATTTATCCTCTTGGAAATATTAAAAAATATCCTTTCAGAAAAAGTACTTAAGAATACCACTAGTTGTGTTAAAGTGTTTCAAACTGCACATGCACTTTTTATTTCTTTCAGTCAAAGTCTGTAAAATTTATAGTATACCAGCATGCATAATTGGCACACAAATCTCTTCACCATGTTTGATCTTTTTCTTTAATTTTGTAGTACTTTTTTACTCTTCACAATACATTTCTACAATCACTCTATGTTATCTGCCCTTTGGCCTATTTCTTAATTTTCTGTCATGTATATTCCACTGCAACATCCTTTCATCCTGCATCCTTTTCACAAGTAGAAATCAACACATTTTATCCCTTTCTGATAAGGGAATATGGATGTACGTACTCCTTGAAAGTTGTATAAATATGATATTGACTAACTAGTGCTTTGAAATCATCCATAAAATGACAACACAATCCTTAGTGCTCTTTCACACGATCCGGCGCGCGCCATGCGGCGCGAGCCTGATGCGGCGTTGGGCTATGGGAGTAGATCAGTCTTTCCACACGACATCAGGCGCTTGCCGCACGGCGCAGACGCCGCGCGGCGCACAAATTCCCGCCGGACTCCCCTACGCCGGACACGCGGCGTCCACGCCGGACACGCGGCGTCCACGCCGGACTACTCTGCGAAGGGCTATTGTATCATATTGGGGGTTTCACACGGTCCGGCGCGCGCCGCACGGCCCAACCTCTAGTCTTGGGTTTGCCACTGGAGAGTGAAGACGTACGTATACTTCGGTATTGTTTTTGTTTTTTTAAGTAAAAATGAGTGAAACACAAGAGGTAGTGGCAGTCGAGCCAGTGGAACCAGCCAGGTCCCTACTTCGCAATACCAGCAAGTCCACTACCCATATCCCGGGAGTCAGCCTCAAAACGTGTATTGTCCTCAACAACAACTGCAGTTTGCTCCGTAATTTTCAAACCAGACCTACATCAACCCATACATTCGTCCGATTCTCCCACATACCTCAACCAGCAGTGAACGGTACTATCCAATGAACCGACAAACCAGTCAAGAAGCAAGCAACCAGCAGCCAACGCCACCACCACGGACACCAACCCCGCATCGTGCTACAGTTACTCCAGCATCAAGTGTCTTGTCCTTGGATTTCGAAAGAGATTCAATTGATTTTAATATTTGATAAAAGTAAATTAACATTTCAATAGTTGAGCATGTACTGAACAGTCAAAACATGGGAGCGCCGCACGGCACGCGCCGGACGAAACCGACCTCGTGTGAAAACATTCAGCTTCCCAGGCGAGCACCGCGCGGCGGGCGCCGGATCGTGTGAAAGAGCTCTTACAGGTCACCACTAGTACCTTTATATCCGAAACTGTTGATGGTTGCTTTACAGGGTACAAGCATAACCAAATCACCTAAGTATGAAGCACCTAAAGGGACTTCCTTTGGTGCTTAAGTTACCAAATTAAACTGTTGTGTTGTGTTCTTTATTGTGTAATTAATTTTTGTGTTTTAACAATGATTTTGTATAAAAATTGTAAGTTTCAGATTTTTTATCCATCTGTTAAAGTTGTTACTGCAGGACAAGTGATTTAACCGTTTGTTGTGGTAGTTTTAGCAGAAGGGTTCTCATGGTTTTGGTGTTATTATGGTTTAAATGGACTTTAAGTTGTAAAAGATATTATATGGCCGTGATTTAATAATAAATGCTTTGCAAAACACAAAATAACACAAATAAAGCGGATTTTTCTTATTATAATAATAAAGACAAAAATGCAAAGCCTGTGTTTTGGGTTTGGTACATTTATACAAAAATACAATGATCCCGTCAACTTTTACCCAAGCCAACCACCGTTAATTTAAGGTGGACCCTCCAGCCAGCTTTGTTACAAACCAGTGACCCTCATATAACTGTACACCAGACCGCAAAACCCCATAGTGTCAGGTGTGGTAATTGAACCTTCCTCCAATGCCAACCGTGTACAAGAGTAGTGACTTAGCTGTCTTGGATGTGTAGAAAGGTCACTTAAGATTTGCTATATCCTGATTCTCTCCCTTGTGATTTTTCCCTTGAAATTTCATCTTGTGTAACATATATGGCAAACCACATAAAAGTGTTAATCAAGACAGACATTCTCTTCTCTGACCAACCTGCAGGAGATTTTTGGTTCAGTTAACCATTAGCATTTATTTAAATGTATAGTATACAGTATTTCAGCATCATAAGTCTGTAATCATGTTAGGAAAATTGAAGAAATTTTACAGAATGCCTGAAATTGGTCTTGTAGTTGTTCTCACATCTTCTCAGGTCAACCTACAGGAGATTTTTCGTTTAGTTAACCATTTGCTTTTCTTTCAATGTATAGTTTACAATATTTCACCATCATAAGTCATTAATCATGTTAGTAAAATTGAATGAATTCTGCACAGAATGGCTGTAATTGTTCATGTAATTGTTGTCATGCAGGCATTCAGCTTCATGACTCGTGTAGCACTGCTGGCTGAGAAGATGGATCATCATCCAGAATGGTTCAATGTCTACAACAAAGTCAAGGTCACACTGTGGAGTCACGATGTTCAGGGGCTGAGTCAGCGGGACATCAAGATGGCCACTTTCATGGAGACTGTCGCTGCTTCCTTGGCAGCTTAAGTAACGGAGATAATAATATATGTGTGATATTTTCTATTGTCTTATTTTTAGAATATAATATAATGTTAATTTACAAACCTATCTGGTGTTTTATTTGTTATTGTTAATTAATCCATGGGTTTCTGATAGATTTGCTAAGAAAATTCTCTATTATTATTTATATTTGCATCATTTAAGAATTTTCCAAAAAAGGTGCATCAGAAAGAAATTGAGGGAATAAGATCAAGAGATCACCGGAACATTTCAGTAGTAAGGAAGGGTAGAGGAGTAGAAGAGAGAAGATAAAAACATAAAACAGGAGATGGGAGACTGTAAAGATGAAAGAGAAAATGGGAGAGTAAAATGTGCCAAACAGATTTAATGATGCTGAAAAATGCTAAAGATGACTTATTTAATAAAACATTATAGTCTGTTATATTTTGTATATTATTAGTCCAAACAATTTTGCTTTACTAAACATATATTGATTAATTTAACTCTGGCTGGTTGCAGAAAAATTCTTAATGAGCTGACCAATAATCAGATAACAGTAAGCCACAGAGATATCTCTGCAGTATAAATAGAATTTATAACATTTTGTAATGGTATAAGTTAACACAATAAATTTTAATTTGCAATAGTGATGGTATGAGTTAGCCACATCAGCATTTTGTTTTGACTTTATTGTCCACAATTGATAAAATGAGAAAGTAGCATTTGTTTTGATGTGAAAAGTAAATAAATTAAACTTAAGTAAATGCAAGTATAAGACCCTATTTAAACCCTATTTAATTTTACAAATCACTATTAGTATTATTAAGACCATAACAATACCACATAATATTTATTCATCACTGTCATACAATTCAGATTGATTCAGAGCTCTTGCTTAAGGATTCTCTACTGAAAAATTAATTTCCCACAATTACATTTTGAATATAACAAAAATTGTTCCAGTTAGACCCAAAGCAAGTCATCAGCAGCATTACTGAGTTTATTTGTATTTATTAAATGTATTAATTAAATGTATTTTTTGAACCTTTAAATATTAAAAAAGGCATGTACATTATGGGTAAAAGATACTGGAATTTAATAAAAGTATTGTGTGATATCTAATTTCAAATTGTGTAAAAAGTGCAAAAATCCAAAATGCTCTCATTTGAAAACAAGTTTTATAATGAAAAATTAATATCCATGCTTTTTTTGCCATTATTGTGTGAAAAATATTTTACATTTTTTTTGTAAACTACTCTAGAGTCACAGATATGAGATTTGTAGGCCTATTGCTTCCATATTGAATAGATTGCGTTTTTAGTTCAAGTTGCATAGACTCAGATTCAGAAGTTAAGTCAGAATCAGTACTATTTTTAGGAATATGTATTAAAAAAATTGTTATTCTACAGTAAGATTATACTGATACAATGGAGTATCAAAAGACTAGTCAGGATATCGCGAAAGTCTGTTAAACTATCTGTAAAGTTTTGCCTTTATGTCTAAATTTTCTGCTGTTTGGCCTTTTGATCCAAAATCAGTAATTTTCCTTCGACTAAGAGGAACTTATGTACCAAGTTTCAAGTCTGTGGGACCTTTCTATTAAGAGTTTTATTGATGATTTTAAAAAGGACGTCATATACGTAGTAAAGGGTCCTCTTTTTTGTTTGCTTTAAGAATTTTACCTTCTCCCTCACAGTAATCACTAAGTAGCTAACATCAGTATTTGTCTTACATCTCTGAGCTCAGTATCTAACACCTTCATCTTCTTTAGATGTCAGCAGCAATTAAGGTCCAATTAAGGTAAGCAATAAAAACAAATCAACTCACCTTCTCCTGCACAGTATCCCAACCCTGTCGTATCCAGCGTTGGCACCTGTACTTGTTGAAAGTGGATACCATGGAGTATCTCTCTGTGTCCTTGAGGTTCGAGAACATCAGCCAGAATATCAGCAGATAGATCAAGATGACCAGAGCCAGAATGGCTGCTGCGATGCAGTACTGAAATAATTTGGTCAGTTGATCAATTATTGTTTCTTTCAAACACAGTAAAATATCCATTAAATAAAATGGTGAACTAACAGAAATAGCATCTGAAAATAATAAAGAAGCCTTGTACTTAGATCTTAAATTTATATATCTATTAGCTGATATAAAATCCAGTTATAAATAAATTCATGTAAATTCAAAACTGAAATTGCAGCCTGTACTTATTATTATAGTTATAGTTGCAGTTATTTTAAATATTATTTGCAACTTTCAATGTCAGAAAGTATTAGCCAATTTTTATGAATTTACTTTTGTCAAATGCTAAGAGAAACAACAATTGGTACATGTGATATGTGGATTGGTCTACATGTTTTAAGGAGAATATAATTGGGGAATTAGATTCATGGGTGAAGGAGGTGTAACCAGTAAAGATTGACAGGTCCATAGCAAGTGTCATTAACCAATTATTAGTCCAATAACTAATGGGAATTGACAGAGTTCTTCAGTTTTTCCTGGAGTCCTAATCACAGGGTTTCCAGTTTAGGCTATCCTGGCTAAAATTGAGGTTGAAATTCAAATTTCAGTACCTTTACCCTTGGCACAAGGATCCATAGCATTGTAGAATTTGTACAGAAAACTCAATCCCACACCATTAGCCTTGGTCAATAGCCACATACGCAGATAATTAATATCTTGCTTTTATATAGCAGTACATAAAAACACGAGAAAAAAATTAACAGCCTTTAAATTTCATTCATGTAGGTAATGCAGTCATCAGGTTCACTGTTCAGTGTCACCATCTAGCAGCATTTTGTGGAACTAGATGTATTAGTTTGTCACACAAGTACATGAACTATGAAAAAGTGGTAAATTAGTATTCCATTGCTGATTATGTCAAGCTTTAAGGTTAGGTTCCTCCAAATATATTGTTGAGTTAATAATGTTTTCTTATTCCATAATCATTATGCATGGGGATTTTAATTTCACCTTAATTTTAATTAGCTTGGGTCTTTCATATCACTTGTTCTAAGTGATTGTTAAAGAGAAAGCTTTCTGACGTTCATATGTCATAAAAATGTGTATGTAGAATGATGATCACTAGAGATGGTCATATGTGGAATATCAGAAATTATTTCCGTCCATCTATGTTCATGAATAGTAAAAGTCCAAATTGGAGCACAAGTTTCTTCATTTTAATTTGTATAATCGTTCACATTCATTTTTCATCCTACCTGATTTTAAGTGAAATTTTAAAATCCTAGGAGTAAAAAAGTAAATCCCATTACTTAAAAATAAATCGTTGAAGTAGGCCTATTTTATGATTTACCCTAAACAACATTTTCTGAGCCAGGTACATTAATTTGTTGACAGATTTTTAACCCTACAAGTAAAAACCTTAAAACTGTTTGCATTTTTTTAGTAATTTTGTTACTGACATTTGATTTTCATGTTGCATTATTGTGTAAACTTGTCATTGCAGTATGTATTAATATTATGAATTTTATCTTACTGTTACCTTCTTAAGATTTTTTATTTTATTTATTTGTTTATTCCAACAACATTCACACATTTTTTTTATAAAAAATACAATATTTAAGCAAGCAATTGCTTATAAGCATAAATAATTACAACATTGTAAATAGTGGAGTAAAAAAGTACAAAAATACAGTAAGTAGTAGAAAAAAAAACGAGAAAAGAAACAAGAAATATTGCAATCAGAAATATAATTTTATAGCAACAATAACAATGGGATTAATATATACAAGATAATAGTAATAATAATAACAATAATAATGTCAAAAACAGATACGATTGAAAGCAAATTCACTATGGATTGTTCCTTGAATAAATAATGAGGGATATATTTTATATAGTATTAATATATATATGAGGGAATATTTTATATAACCCTAAAAATTAACAATAAACCAAATAAAATAAATCATTTATGGTATTAAGAATAACTAAATAAAATTTAAAGAAATAACAAGACATTTAAAAATTATATTAAGAATTTAAATTCAGACACAATTAATTGTTTACTTGATGAGAAGTAAATGAATGAATCCTACTAAATATTAATTAAGACATGTACAAGTTAATTCTTCAAATCATCTTCTTATTTGATAACTAAATTCACTTACCGCCACAAGCATAGGTTTAGCTCTGGTGATGGAGGTGATGATGCCATACACCCCCACAATGATGATGCAGAGAGAAAGCGCCATCGCTCCCCAAACCCAGTTGACAAAACCTGTTTGGCCGATCACAATGTTGATGTGGTTACGGAACAGGAAGTGTATCATGGTTAGTAGCAAAAGAGCTAGACCAACCAGCTGTAATCAAGCATAAAAACAATCATAGAAGCAACTTGAATAATTTATGTTAACTAAATTTTAAAGCCGCTGGACTAAAATCTAAATAGTGTAATCAGAAATTGTAAAATTGTGTAATCGTGAAATCAAGAAGCCACGAAAATATTTGATTAAGAATTTCAAGTGATATAATCTTGTACAGAATTTTTTCCCAGTTGGATAGTGTTTTACATCACTTTGGAACTGTCAGTATTAGGCAGTATTAAATAACATTATATATCTGTCATTACCGATCTGAACTATACACAACTCTCTTATCTGCTCTTGTACCACATGAAAAGCGAATTTGGACAAGGGCTGTGGATGGAATTGCAGAAAAAGAGAAGTTAGAGGAGTCACATATTTCTGATAAATTTAAGAGGTCTACCATCATATCATGTTACTTCCTAAGAGAGTGGCTCTAGAGGGAAAGAAACAAATCAACCTCATAGGACAACATTATCCCAAACAAAGAACTAAAGAATTCATGACCTCCAAGAGGTTCTGGGGTCAGGTTATTTAAAAATGTGCCACAAATGCCCTGCTATAATTTTATCAAGAAAATACCATGGCAAGATTAAAATAATACAGGGCAGGTAAGGGGGACCCAAGCATAAATTACCATAAATCAAAATGCTTTCTATAAATTCACCTGTTGCATGGATCCCAATTCAAATTTATATAATGTGAGTAACAGGTGAGTTTAACAACAATCATTAATAAGTAAGATTAATTACCGACATACTTTTTTACAGTTGCAATGAAATAACCTTCACTCTTTCATTTCCATTGCTTTGAATTGCTGCAAAGTACACAATAAGAATTATAAAAAAGAATAATAACTTCCATGCCTGGTCCCTTATAGGGCCATGAAGAAACTCATGACTGATAATCAATAGATGTTATCAACTTTAACTCACCACCAGTAGGGTATTTATGATGAATAGTGCCCACAGAAGCGTTTTAAAGTTCCTTGTGTACCTTTTACACTGAATCACTCTGTACTGTTCTTCATACTTCTCCCCCTCTTTGTCATTGTCCTTGATTTGATCCTCAGGTCTCTTTTCTCCCTGAATTCCATGCTCACCCAATCCCAAGCTGCCTAAATCGTAAGCATCTGCCCTTGCCAGTATGGGTTTTCCTGAGCCCGTGTATGTTCTCTTCTCTGTGTATGGCCGTGTGTCGGGGTAAGGCTGGCCTGAAATCTTCTGCTGATATTCAATATCGGTTGACCTATGGAAAGTTACATCTTCATATCCAGAGGTATTTGTTGGAGGATATCCATAACCAGATCTGTCATTTTGAACTGGCACTGGTTTTTTTGAGAAGCTTTCAGTCCCATAGTATCTTCTTGGACGGCAGCTTAAAATGAGTTTGTTTCTAATGACCTGATCATTCACTGTCACTGGTTCTCCATCGTAATTAATTGCTCTGCAGATCAGGGAGGAATGCTTACCGAGGTCTCCATCCGGGTTTTCAGATGATGATGCAAGGTTGGGGTCCCGATATTGAACTGCAGGGAGGGAAGGATCGTAACATACATCTTTGGTCTCTCTCTCAAAACTTTTCACTGGTTCAGTTTTTGGGCTTTCTGGTCTTCTATTTCTTGATGGTGCTTTATCCTTGTAGTGAGAAAGGTTGTTAGGGAAGTAGTTTGGATTTGCAGTGTCTTGAAATTGGCCAACGGGCTGCTTCTCATGCTCTTTGGGTAGTCTATGATAATCATCACTAGGATAAGGAGCTAAGTATTTGTTTCTGTCACTCTCTGGTATTTGGAAATGTGCTTCAGGAAGAAATTGTTTGTTCGTTGGATACACTTTTTTGTAATGCACTTTCTTCTTTGCCAAATTTCTCTGTTGGCTCACAATTTCATCATATGTCTCGTACTGCCCAGGTCGTTGTTGGTGAGGTGATCTCTTTTCTTTTTGCAAAGTTGAGGATTTCTGATCCATTTCTTTAACTTAGGGGGATAAATTTCAAAATTTATTTAAAAACTAAATGCTCACCAAGTTATTTTAGACTAAAATTTGATTCTGAGCATGTTTAATTTAGAAAATATGGTTATTGTTTTTACACTGATTTACTATCAACAACAAACTTACTATTTTCATCTGATTCCATATTTAATAGTAATACTTTTGAAGATCATGTGTTAATATATTTAGGGGTTTCTCAGTTGTTAATGAAGCTTTTAATTAAATCCATGAGTTTAATTGAGTGCATTATTAACTCATATATTTTATCATTTAAACTATAGGATTTCTGTATGGGGAACTCTTCATCCGCCAAAAGACTTAAAAAACAAAAAACTGGCTATAAGAATAATCCGTACATTTGTAATATTAAACAAGGATATTGTGCCTTGCTCTCCACCTCCCTAGGTAACTGTAATCTGTTACCTTGTGTAGCAGAGTTGCTGGAATCTGCAACTCCTCAGCTACTTATCAGAAAATCAAGTTTAAATTTTATATACATTTGAGGTTTAAGTTCAGTCTCATTAAATTTTTGAAAAAAGGGCACTCCAGAAAGAAGGAGTATGTAAAAGCGAGTCGAACGCTCGTACCGCCCAGTGAATTGTGATTATCATCAATGACATGACATCATCACTTCTTTTCACTATAATGTTGTCTTGTAGTGGTCTTCGGACCTATCTACGACTGAAGAGACTAAACAAAGTCGAAACAACAGAAGCACACCTCCATCCTGAAAGACGGAATGGTTGTAATTTATTGACGCAGGCTCAATCAATTTAGAACATGCAAGCCACGCCGGAACGGATTCGGACACACACGAAACGTAACGTGCGCCGACATCAATACTCGGAGAGGTTGATGTTTTGGTTTTGAATTCTAAATGTAATTAAAACAATTGGCAAAGGGTTTATCCCTTTCAACCTTATAAAATGATAACCTGTAATGGCGTCAATAATTCCCCATCACTATTACGCGCAACCGGGTTAAAGACGTGGGGCACGCTGATTTTAATCGCAGCTATCAACCAGTAAAAGCCATCTTGGCTATGGGAACCCACACGATCGCCGGATAAGCAGATGCTGACACGAATTGTGAAATAGAGCCTAAAACGTGCAACTGTTTGATGGTACAAACGATCTTGAACGTCTGATTGAGAAGACGACCTCATATCACCGAGGATTTAAGAACTACACACCCTACCGCAACACCTTATACCAATACAAATTTTGAGTGTTACACTAGTTAGGTGCAAGTATTCAACACTTCACTTCTATATTTAAAAATTCTAAATTTTGAAGGTTTGTGGAAAGAAGCAAAGTGCTATGAATTTGGGGTTTACATCAGGTAAGAACGCCCTAGTGGCGGATCGTTTCATCCAATGTAAATGTGTGTTGCCTTGAGCAACACAAGAAGTACCATCTGTTTCGGTCTCAGAGCTAAAAAGCTCGTACCTCATCAGGTGTACACTTTAGTACACGACAGATTTAATAATTAAAGGTTAACTTCAGATGAAGAGATTCTGAAGTATAAAATTTCGAAAACGAATTAAAATCAATTGAAACTTAATTCGGTCAAACTTGTTAATTTTGAAATTTTGGAACAAACTGATTTCTGAGTTTCACGGGGGCACACCCGAGTCTGTATTTAGAACGGTGTTTGATATTTATTGAGGAGAGAATGTTTACTAAACAAGGATATTGTGCCTTGCTCTCCACCTCCCTAGGTAACTGTAATCTGTTACCTTGTGTAGCAGAGTTGCTGGAATCTGCAACTCCTCAGCTACTTATCAGAAAATCAAGTTTAAATTTATATACATTTGAGGTTTAAGTTCAGTCTCATTAAATTTTGAAAAAGGGCACTCCAGAAAGAAGGAGTATGTAAAAGCGAGTCGAACGCTCGTACCGCCCAGTGAATTGTGATTATCATCAATGACATGACATCACTTCTTTTCACTATAATGTTGTCTTGTAGTGGTCTTCGGACCTATCTACGACTGAAGAGACTAAACAAAGTCGAAACAACAGAAGCACACCTCCATCCTGAAAGACGGAATGGTTGTAATTTATTGACGCAAGGCTCAATCAATTTAGAACATGCAAGCCACGCCGAACGGATTCGGACACACACGAAACGTAACGTGCGCCGACATCAATACTCGGAGAGGTTGATGTTTTGGTTTTGAATTCTAAATGTAATTAAAACAATTGGCAAAGGGTTTATCCCTTTCAACCTTATAAAATATAACCTGTAATGGCGTCAATAATTCCCCATCACTATTACGCGCAACCGGGTTAAAGACGTGGGGCACGCTGATTTTAATCGCAGCTATCAACCAGTAAAAGCCATCTTGGCTATGGGAACCCACCACGATCGCCGGATAAGCAGATGCTGACACGAATTGTGAAATAGAGCCTAAACGTGCAACTGTTTGATGGTACAAACGATCTTGAACGTCTGATTGAGAAGACGACCTCATATCACGAGGATTTAAGAAACTACACACCCTACCGCAACACCTTATACCAATACAAATTTTGAGTGTTACACTAGTTAGGTGCAAGTATTCAACACTTCACTTCTATATTTAAAATTCTAAATTTTGAAGGTTTTGTGGAAAGAAAGCAAAGTGCTATGAATTTGGGGTTTACATCAGGTAAGAACGCCCTAGTGGCGGATCGTTTCATCCAATGTAAATGTGTGTTGCCTTGAGCAACACCAAGAAGTACCATCTGTTTCGGTCTCAGAGCTAAAAAAGCTCGTACCTCATCAGGTGTACACTTTAGTACACGACAGATTTAATAATTAAAGGTTAACTTCAGATGAAGAGATTCTGAAGTATAAAATTTCGAAAACGAATTAAAATCAATTGAAGCTTAATTCGGTCAAACTTGTAATTTTGAAATTTTGGAACAAAACTGATTTCTGAGTTCACGGGGGCACACCCGAGTCTGTATTTAGAACGGGTGTACTAATATCCTTGTTTAGTAAACATTCTCTCCTCAATAAATATCAAAACACCGTTCTAAATTTGTAATATAATAAATAAACTCTTTATTTTCTTAATTTGCAAAATAATTTAGGAATTTCTTAAATACAATCATCAATGTATAAATAAATAAGACTCTTTTACATAAAAAACTTAGATAAATAAAATGTTCTTGCCAAATCTGACCAAAAAGTAAAAACAAAACTTGAAATACATACAAACTAAAAATTAATCTTAAATACACAGAATAACAAAAAATTAATGCTTTTATTATTGAACAAAGTATGTACATATATATACACGTACATATACACATACATACGCATATATGCATTTGCATATACACATACACATATTCTCACATACAAGTCAATGAAATTGTTCAATTACATTCTTAAATAAAAAAGCAAAATAAGAAAAATTTAGGGCCTTCTAGACATTTTGCCTAATAGGAGGTTCCTTTCACTTACATTTTACTTAGTTAAACAGCGATCAGATAATAAAATTTGATTCTTTATATTTTTTTCATCGGCCAATGCTTAAATTTGTTTTTATGATTGCTTTCAAATTAAGAGTTGTAATTTGCAAGAAATAATTCTCTTACGCACAAGCAGTGAATTTATGATAATATTGTAATTAATATTATATCAAAGATTAGATATAATTGGCAAATACTACTAACTAATGATCAAATTACAAATGTTTTATTTTAATCAATGAATCAAGATTATCCAGAGTCAACAACAATTCTCTAAGTCTTTTCAAGAAAATCCTGTCACAATTAGCATGCTTGATATCATTAGGTAGTTTATTAAATATTCTTGGTGCTATAAAACTCAAAGTTTTGGTAAAATAAGTGTTATTTGGTTTTGTTATTGAAAAGTGATTCGCTGATCTTAATTTTTGATTATATTCTAATGAATTCTGTGGCATGTTACCACTTTTACAAAAAAATATTTTTTAAAATCTATAAACAAAAATATACCTAACTGGAAAAACGTTTAGTTTAACAAAAAGTGGATGAGAACGTAATATATTTTTTTTATTACAAATTAATCTGATTACACGTTTCTGTTGATAACATATTATGTTTAAGTAAGTGTTCCCAGTGCTGCCCCAAAAGGTGATTCCATATTCAATTTGGCTCTGTATTAAAGAAAAATATAACATACATAAAGTTTTCAGGAAATAAGAACATCTTAAGGCATTATTGATTTTATTTTTCAGATTACTGACATAAACTTTCCTATTTATTTCCCTATCAACATGAATTCCTAAATACTTAATGTTCTTTCCACTACAGCACACTTATTTGTCTTACATACTGTTTGAACACCAAGACAATCTGAACATTTATAATATATTTGGGCATCAAAATAGACATCTTTCCTTAGACTAAAATTTATTGATATATTTAGTGTTTTCTGCACTTAGCAGCATGTAGTTCATACTAAACCACCATTGAAGTGCCTCCAGGTCATTTTTCATATCTGACTTAATATTATTCCAATTCGAATCAGTGTAACATAGTGCCATGTGATCAGCAACAGAAGTTATATTTCCTTGAAACCTGCCATTACATATATCATTAATATATATATATATATATATATATATATATATATATATATATATATATATATATATATATATAAATATGATAAATAATATTGCGCCCAAGACAGATCCCTGAGGTACACCTTGCTTTATTGTTCCTGTATCACTTAAAACAGAATTTATCCTTTAATGATCATTATAAGCAACACTTTGTGTTCTCGTGTTACTTTCTGTATATTTTATCCATCTAAGTACATAATTACTGAAATACACAATCATAACACAAGGAATAAATAGGCTACTAGATTGTTCTTTTGTGTCAGGTTAGTTATTCACCTGAGGAAGAGATCAGATTATAGATCTCGAAACGTAGTGTTAATGATTGAGTGAACAATGGGAATTATCCGAAAAAATGCTTATATTGTCCAAAACAAACTTTAAACAAAGAGCTACCAGTTTTGACACTGAACTCTGCCAAAAATAACAGAGGTTTCTTTGTACTTACAGTTCTCCAGACTGTAGTATTGCTCATAAAATCTTATTATTGATTAAAAGATACAGTAGTATGAAATATATTAAGACTGAGGCACTCAAAGTAAATTTTCACCAAATGCCTTTAAGAAACTTTGAGCAATTCCTGTTAACTTTAGTAAAAGTACATTTTTCGATGAGGATGGCTTTCAAAGTTATGATAAACCGCAGAACAAATTTAAAAACGTTTTTGAACCAAGTCAAAACATTTTCTTTAGATATTGCTTAAGATTTTGATAGCGTGGCAATCCTAAAAAGTGTTCAACTATACCGTAACACAATGGCAATATGAGTGAACACAATCACTGCTGTAAATTTTTAACTGAATAAAACTACATTTGGTACAGATAGCATTTACAAATGCTTTCAGTAAGTTAATCAATATCAACTAAATAGACAACAGCCGTTTGAATTCGTACAATATTTGTATTTTCATAATATTAAGAAAATATTTACATGGATAAGTTCGTTTGCCAGAACCTACCAACAAACAAATTTTTAGGTAGCAGCAGTTTTTAAAAACTTCCGTCTTGATTACTAAACAAAATGACCGTCATATGAGACTAAGAATGAAATGTATTTTACTCGTATTTACTTATTTCATTCTCGAAATGTCATGTGGCGTGACAGGTAAAGACAGACAATTATACAAAAAAAATAAATTGACAAAAATTACGCTCAGCCAAATTCCATGGTTGGAAATGCACCATTATAGAACACATTATTATATATGTAGAAGTGAAGTATTGTGCAAAATTCAAAGTCTACTAATACAATCTTTCTCAGGATATATTTCCACATAATTCGTTCACATTATTATTCATTACGTTAGTTAGTAGCAGTGTTAAAAAAATAAAATGTCCGGTGAGCTATAGAAGGTACTACAACTAAAGAGTGCGTTAAATTAAATCTTGTCACCGAATGTAAACATCAATGTTTACGTTACACTCAACTATTTTTTCTTTTACTCTATGAATAAAACATCCACATGTTCAAGTCTCATATGATTGAACTTAACTTGCTTACGGATTAATTTAGTCTACTATTTTCTCGTTGCAATCATAATTACCCATAAAACCATTCGCTAACGCTCAGTTTAATTACATGGAGTGACGTATATTTTATTTTATAAGCTTCATTAACGCTCAGCCAATAATTATATGTTTAGACAGGAGAAATCAACTTTACCCCCATATTCTCCCCCCCCCCCCGTAAAACCTGAACTCGCCACTCTAAACAACAGTAAATATCACACTCGAGTAAATGACAGCACGAGGACAATATCGCAATACCACATCATCGTGTTGAGTGTGAATGTTCACGCTTAGTAATTAGCAATAAACCGGCCTGAGGCTCTGTAATGTGATGATGCTGGCACTCATTTGTGTGTCATTCCTTTTATCACGTTTCATGGTTAAAGAGGCACACATTTCACACACGTTATAAATTGAGGTTAGAAATGCTAAAACAGTCCTAAACATAGCATTGTTCTTGATTCAGGTTCGTACGTGGCGAGTATCACATTATTGACAACAACAATAACAACATAATAAATGTTGTTATGTGTTATTATGTTATGTTATTCAACATAATTATTTACGGTGATGGAAGAGTTTCTATGGCGACAGGTGAAGGAGACGTCGAACGTCATAACATTTAATGACGCTCACTGGAGGATAATTATAATCTACTCAAATGAAAAGGCGTTTTCCTTAAGATAAATATACTGATATACTTGTCTATAGTTTTATTTTTTTTGATGCTGATTCCAAATGTCGAGCTGCCTGTAGGAGATCGGCTTCCTGACGAAAAAAAAACAAAAATCCTTCAAATTTATATTTAAATATTTGTCGTGTTTTTTTTTTTACTTATACATCAAAAGGTATATGTTTTCATTACATGTTGCAATAGACCTGAAAATAACTTGAACCATAGTATTAGAGTGTTATCAAAAAACTTGTTGATTGCTATTAATTACCATACTGATTACTGAACCCTTTGGCTCCAAAGAGCTTAAGCTTATAAACAAATAATCAAAGCAATAATAATAGATCTTAAGCATTTAGTCTGCCTTATCAAATGCAAGGAATATTGACAGAGGCTAAACTATCGAAAGTTCCTAGCCATTTTACAATCAGATTATAGATTTCTAAAAAAACAATGCTGAATCCCAGATTCTGAGATGATTGAGATGTTCATCCAGAATAAACCAATAAGAAAAATAATAAAATGGATCGTTTCCTGACTTTCCGCTATCTTATTCCTGCCATGATGGTTGTCATTGCCTATTGCTCTCTGATAGGTTTTCATGGTTGGTCGATCAGTGCAGATCTGCATTCTTTAGTTTCAATATTAATTGTATGTTGTAAGTGCATTGATAATACACACAACATGGCTGTTGTGGTCCCTGACGTATGCATGAACCACGCTATGGTATGATTAGTTTATTTTAACCTATATTGTAGTTTTTTTTGATAGGTCAGTTATCTACCCGGGGAACAGATTAGATTGCAGATCTCGAAGCGTATTGTTTCTGTTGTTTTTATATCACTAAGCGATGGAAAATGTCCAGAAAATCATGTTTTCTTTACCTCTCTAATCCTGAAAATTTATTTTCACTGATATGACACATTTTGTAGAAATTAAGTGAATAAAATACGTTAAATATAGTTTTGTTGATGTTCAAATACAACATCATTTACCACTAAATTATTTAAAAAACCTGTTTAAGCAGATTCATCGAAATAATAGCGCCGAGATGGTAGGAGTAGGAGGTGGTCGCCAAAGAACATTTCAAACATGTAATAATAAAAGAGTTGTTGATACGGCTATAAAGGCATTCCAGGTGTACATTGTTTGTCTTTTGTCACTGACACCGATATTTTTCCTCTTGTTTCATGGATGATCAGCACAAGAATGTCAGGGAACAGGTCTTGTAATGTCACAATAACTTTTTCAAGCGTTTCTTTAGAAATACCTCAGAGGAAAATACCTTTCGATATATCAATTACGTGAAAGTTACTGCCCCCGGATTGAGAAGTATTTCTTATTCGTATTATATTGCTCCATGAGGACAATATTAAATCTCTAACACCTTGGAGACTTTTTTATTAGAATTATACGAGAGTTATTAGACATTTACTGTGGTCCAAACGGTTTTGTTTCGAATTTTTGTTTAAAGTGTACAAATTTTTAGACATGCTCAGTTTACTGATCAGGTATATTCCTACCGTGTATTAACGTAGAAGAAACTAACAGTTAAGGTGGTAAAATAATTGTTTGGTTGGGATATTCTGTTTTAGTTTCTAAAGAAACTTTTGGTCACAGTAATTTAATCATACAACTTCTGAAGACATAAATGATACAAAATAGTATTTAATTATTCCACGAGAAATATTAGGAATTTGAAGCGATAGAGAATTTCTTTAAACGCAAATTTGTTGAGGCTTCATTCATAAAATTAGCAGATCAACAGCTAAGTCTACCTTCGGTTGAGATTGGGTCACTTTGGATACCAATAACAAATGAACTATCTAAGAAACCTAAAATTTGTAACAATCAAACAAACCTCAACCACCTAAATTCGTATGCAATGCCATGACATGAAGGTCTAGGACCAAACCTTAGGTCATTAACCTTGAGGCAACTTCCAGTGTTGAGGCAACTTCCAGTCACATTTGTTTCCAGTCATATGAGCAACCGCGATTGATTTTCTTGTTAGTGTTCCACTTTTGGCTGCGCTGGTTGTGATCTTGACTTATCGTGCTCGTGACTTTGCAGTGACAATTCCTGGGTCCATTTCTTCTGGAATTTAGTCCATTTACTCCAAAAATAAGGAAGCCAAAGGATTTAAAGTCATAGTTCTTATAAGATTAAAACTGCGGTCATAGCATTCCATTATTAAACACTACACATAATTTTTGTACCGTCTAAATAAGAATCATAAAATTATACTTTTGATTACATTTAAAATTGTATATTACGTTAGTAATATTAATGGTTCTATATCATACTTTGCATAAGTTCGAATTGTTCTATTATTGCCAAGTTCGGAATAATAGAACAATAATTAAAACTAGCACAAAATAAGTTCTACAAAAGAATAGTAACTTATAGAGACTAACTAACCCGTTGAATTACCCAGCAGGGATCACTTCTGGCTGGTTTATACCTTCTAGTTGAACCCACCACTGAGCACAGCAAAAACCGATGTGTCACATCTAGTCAACCTTATGGATGTCCAGGGGCGGTACATCACTAACCGCAAATGTCGAGATTCTGGGGTTCGAGTGTACTGTGGAAGATGACTGTTGGAGTTGGTGGGGTTTGTTCCCTAACCTCAGAGGTTCTTGCTAGCCTCAACAAGGGTGTGCCACCCCCTGCCTACTTTTAATGGAGAGGCTGTTTCAGAGCTGGCCTCCCTCTCTTCCGGAAGGGCATGACTTTGAGATGTAGTGCCCTAATTCTTTTTCATGGATCTCGACAGGAGGCGGCCCCTACTCCCTAACCTTACCCATCCTGAATATCCTGTCACTCCGGAAGCTGCGCAAAGGTTCTTACAGGACTAAGTGCAATTTATAAGCTTCTTGTCCTAAGAGAACAAAAATCCGTTAATTGGTGGTGGGAGATAATGAATGCAACATTTTGATTTCTAAATTATACACTATTTTGTATAGTTACATTAATATCACAGCAAATTATGTACACTATCACGATTTTACTCAATTTATATCTTTCTTACAAAGTTATAAAATTTTACAACAGTATTAGATTCTATAATTAGAAATTAGCTGTAAATAATTTACAGTCTTTTTTATTAGTTTTCACAAACTATAAATTAAGAGTGAAATGGTAAATCAATACAGCCCATAGACTCTTACAAAGTCAAATGTTTACTTCCCATGATTTAAAGTCTAAAGAACTTATAAAACTGTCTCATAAATGGAAAACTTCGTTTATGTATGGTCTTGCGCATGGGCTGTTTTATGTTTTCACTCCGCAAAACTCACTTAATGGGTCAATAATATTGTTTACGAGCCTTCACCAGTTTTTTAACGCTGTAATAAAAACTTCATCAAAATGAAACTGAAGTTTTAGATAATATTGTAGAGTATTAGTATTTTTATTGATTAAATAATTTATATTTGAAAATTAAAAATTAAAATTATGCTTGTAATCAACACTAATGCAAGGTTGGAGTACGCCACAT
Source organism: Homalodisca vitripennis (assembly GCF_021130785.1). Classification (NCBI taxonomy): domain Eukaryota; kingdom Metazoa; phylum Arthropoda; class Insecta; order Hemiptera; family Cicadellidae; genus Homalodisca; species Homalodisca vitripennis. The sequence goes on from NC_060214.1 coordinate 34,686,064, forward strand.
TACATGTGTCGTTTGCATACCAAACTACCACATTTTAGTTAGGTTACATGTGTTGCTATGAAAAATGTTAAAATTTCGTATGATTTTTCCAGTTTGATACAAATGTATATATGTAGTGATTTAGCCATATTCATCATTGTTACCCGTAAGATAAATGTAAAACTGTTCATAAATACAGCTAAATCCCGCAAAGTATCATGTACTATTATCCACCTCGGTGTTGCCTGTATAGAAATAAAACTTCATGGAAAATTTCAAGTTTAGGTCAAGTAATTCTCGAGATATCGTGTGGACAGAGTGTCAAAAATGGAATTTGTCCAACCTTTCGAGTTATAAGCTTCCCCAAGACTCAGCAATAACTACAAGTAACGGTTTTAAATTTAATAACGGGATTTGAAATTATATTAACACATTAAAATGTACAAATACATACGTCATGGTATGGTAACAAATTGGTATATTTAATTTTACGAGTATTCGTAATATAAGTCTTCTTGAAAGTCAATATAAAGGAAGTCAGTTTAAAAGTACAGGAGTAACTAAGTTACTGTTAATTGTTATCACCATTTTCCTTCCTGTAAAAGTCACCCTAGTGTTAGGTTTGCGATTATGTGACTTTGAAGTAGATAATGAACCACCAAATAAATACATCTTATTTTTGTTGTCATACAATTTTGTCTTATGGATTCCTGAGTAAATGTTTGATTATATTTTCTGATAAAAAGTAAAGTAAAAGTATTTTTCTAAGTACTCCTTTTTGTTAACTTATTTCAATAAGATTCTCTTCAACAAAATAAGTTTATCTTATTTTTTTAGTTTTTTATTTGTTGGGATAAAACTTTCTTTTCCTTTGTTAATAAACTATTACGACCCAAATAGATGTATTTTTAGTTTTTTTTTTTAGTTTTGTTGAATATCCATTACAAATTGATATATTTATTATAATTTGTATTTTTTATACTGATATACAAAACTTTCGTCCGTGCCGGTGTGATTGTGTTTTTCGTACTTGTGACTTGTGCTCGGGACTCGCATTCTCTGAAGTGACAACGCCTGGACTGAGCTCCAAGAGGCTTTTGGGTATGATTGAACCCTTTTTCCATATTTCTCTAATTTATTTTAGTAAGTATTAATAACTCCCTCAGCTGACGAAGAAGATAGATTCCAATCCTCGAAACGTTGTTGTGTTATACCTTTTGTAACCATAACGATAGCAAATGTCCGAAATCTTGGTATTTGTTTTCCTGTGTTTACACTTTTAAGACATTGATATACCTTCACGGTAGCAGCGGTAGTTCTTTGCACCCTAATCAACCTGTCCGAGACGGCAAATGCCATGTCCCAGCCAGCTGGCGGGGAAACAAGTTACTTTTACATAAAATGACCTATGTAATATCACGTGATCGCGTGACGCTGGGCAGGTCACGTGGTACACACACTGAGCCATCTATTAAACACCTAATGTCAGCCTACTGTGAAGTTTTACACTTACATTTCTCTCGCTGTAAACACTGATTTGCGTTCAAACACTAATTTAGGACATCCTAAATTAGAGATCCTAAATTAGTGATAAAGTTTATTTTTTATATTTGAAATAATTGTGATTTATTATACAATTTTCACCTCTTATTAGGGAACAGTATAAACGATCCATTACTTTAATATGAGATACATGCGTAATGAATATTGCGCTCATTGTAGTTTGTTTGTTCAGTATTCAATTCCACTTATGTTCAGTAAGCATCCAATACTTTTGAGTGAACGCAGAGGTTGGCAGAGCATAGTATTAAGCCAAAGTATACGATCTCTCCAATACCATTCTTCATCATCCATTATGGTGTGCATGATTGATTGTTTTATCGAGAGCTAAAGATGGAGAACTAGAATTACTTGTTTGTACTCTGCAAGATAGTCTCTGGCAAAGATTATCCATGTTAGTGATCTTAGTGAAACAGGATTTAGATTTCATTGCTACATTGTACGAAATCTTCACTATTACGACGCACTATCAAGCCCCAACTGTCATATGTCTACCTTGTCTGCCATACGACAAAGTCCGATGAAATATGAACCAAGTCAGTGAAGTTTTAAGGCAGAGTTCTTAGTAAGGTGAGGAAATTTTCCTGCTCATAGGAATCAAAACATTGTGAGTTGTCTTAAAAACCATACGATCTTTAAATTATTCACACAAAAAAAACAGGATATGACAATTTTAACATATAAAACAACTGAGGATTCCCGGTTGAGTAAACATTAGATGTACAGTAGAAAGTTAAGTGGTCTTTATCTTGGCCATCATTGGACTTTATGTAACAATAATTAACTTTCTAATACCTTTCTTTTAAGTGTAAGTTCTTCATAATGCTGAAAATATAAAAACTATTGGTTAGAGGATTACTTGAAAATAATAATTATAGGCCGTATCTAGCCAGTGAGATTGTCACCGATTGGAGTATTGCCTTTATTATTAATTTAATTTCGAAATAAGAGAAAAGGTGTTAGATTTTAAATAAATAGGCTTTATGTATATAACTGATATATTTTTATATTTAAAAATATTATAAATGTATAAAGAATAACCGAATGTCATTAGTCTTGTTCATGCGGTCAAAATACAACTTATCATGATACCATATCATACTGGGAAACGGCAACTGTAGGCCAGAGTTGGGTTGCTGACTAGATTACACTCACATCAGTGAACTTGATAGGCTGGAGTTTATGTTTGTTTAACAGGACACAACTCGTAGATTAGAGTAGTAATGACACTCCGCTAATACAGTTTCCCTACAATATACCGCTGACATGGGACTTTTATTTGATATTTTAGTGAAATTGATATAATTCTGTAGTAACATTCTAAAAACTGTGACCGATAATACTGATAATTTGAAGAATTCTAAGGCACAATAATATCTAGCGATTGGAAATAATAATATGTAAAACAGATTTTCATTTATCTAATTATTTTTAATAATAATAATAAACAATTACTAACGTGGTTACTTGATAAGATATAACTTTTATGCATTGAGAATTTATATTTCTTAGTAATTTCAGTTTGCTTTCATCGTAAATAATAATTATCAATGACATACATATGAGGTTAAGATACGAGACTAAGTGAGTGTACGCGCGCGCGCGCGTGTGTATGAATTATCTAAGTCACAATTTATATATAAAAAATATTAAATCTGTAGGAAAGTTTATAAAGGGAGCTTTACCTACATTGTTTATAAAAATATGAATTCAGTTTTAACTCAAAACATCAGCGAGTTGTGTGTTTAGTATGGGTCACATATTTGCCAAGTATTTAATATTATAACTTTTGTTACAGTTGATTTTGTTGCCTTTGCAAAATAAATAACTGGACTTTTTATTTGATTTGAAATAGCTTTAGAAAGATAACTAGGTTGACGTCAGGTATCAGGAGAACAGGAATGTTAGTATGCCAAGTCCCCGTGTTTATGTAACATTGGCTGTTACTGTTCAAATGGGATTTCCTTGCGCTGATTGTATTATTCTGTTTATGTGAAAGAACTTTGCATTAGTATAGTAAAGTCTTTATCTTGAATCTTAAGGGTTTAGAAGAATTAGGGGTTCTTCAATTTACCCTCATTCCATACTTATACATTCAACATTTTATTAAGGATTACACAAACACTTCCACATACTACTACGTTTACACCACCCTATGTAATATCTCTAGTATTTCGTATCGCATACTAGAATCTTGTATTTACGAGTATGTTGCACAGTCCTGGTGCTCCACCATAATAATTACAGATCAGCTGTGTTGATAAATAAAATACAGAAAGAGCACAAATCACTTACGAAAAAGAGCCAATATAGATAGAAGAGCTGGATTTGTTTACGAACGAAAAGAGTGTTCTAATAGTACAAAATCGTCACAACGCTTGATGAACTGTACGGTCAAAGACACCAGTTCTATGACTCAGCTCTCCTTAAAAAATATAACTATCATATAATTTGGATCTGCATGGGTAAAATTTTAAAGAATTTTAAATGCGTTGTTAATGGCCATTGTGTTGCCTTTTTAATTCTCATATCCCTTCACGGATATGTCATGAATTGGTTTTATACGCCACCAATCGATGTGGGAGCTTGTGATGCAGTTTGGCGTGTGCTGGAATTCGACGTGACTGACCGAGAACCTAATTGCGTGTCTACTGAAAGAGTAAAGTTTTCAATAACCGTGAAGTAGCCACCAGGTGAACAAACAGAAGATATATTAAAGCCTTTTTATAGCTACTGTTGCCGGTTTAAATGTTTCTTACTGAGTAATAGTAACGCAGCAGTAATAATTTTATACCTGACTACATTGCGTAACTTTAATACCTTTGAATTCAAACTGAACTTTACTAACGTTACAACTGACCGCAAACATGAATTTTAGTTATTAAAAAACAATACAAGTAAGAATTACACAAATAACCCTAACATTTATTACCTTTAAATACTAACTAGTAATTACACATTTTTGAACTAAATTATTGTTATAATAACTTATGTGTATAATTTAAGTATGGCACAATAATAAAGTAAAATTAATTTTGTTTAATAAAATAATTTACAATCCAGATTCAGTCGGATCTTATGTCAGTTAATACTACATGCAAATATCTATTTTCTAACTTCATATTGGTAGAATTTTATTTACAAAAATATCTATATCAGGAAAAAAACTATTGTAAGATATTTTAGTACTAACAAGAATGGCACTGACTTTTATTATAACATTTTAAATAAATATTAAAATAAACAGCTGATGTACCTGTGCGGGAATAATTGCGGGAAGTATTGATTAAACGAGTAGCATTTAACGTACATAAGTACGTTAGGAGAACTTATTAACTTTTTACATTTAGAACCCTTTCCTACTTCTATAAAAATCCAGTTTTAATGTCTGTACTAACTATATCTGGTAAGGAAACTAACCGTATACTACAACACATTACTACTGTTGGGCACGAAAATAAGACACTTATTGTTTGCTGATTTATTTGTTTAATGTGGATCATATATGTAGCGCATATATAAAAATTTCATTTATTAAAGTTAACGGGTCACCTTTCCATATAATAAAACTAGGGATTTAATTTCATTGGAACTATTGTTCAGAAAGTAAACTAGGACAAAGACAGTTATCAGGAGAACAGGGACGCAGCATGCTAAGCCCACTGATAGTATTCTTCTGTTTATGTGGCGAAACTTTCACAAGGTATAGTAAAACCCATCATCGCGCATCTTAAAATGTAACCTATTTGTATAAACTATTTACAATTTTAATAATTTTTGTTAAAGTTACCAGATTTACCACCAGTGTACAAAATAATACTGGAGATACTATTTCATTTAAAATCTCTAGGGCATGAAAGCTAAAAAAAAAAAAAAAAAAACAGGTATCAGGAGAACAGGGACGTTAGTAGTATATTTATGTAACATTCGCGATTACCGTTCAAATGAGATTACCTTGCACCCATTGTATTCTTCTGTTTATGTAACGTAGTGTTCGCCAGATGTCCTTTACTTGCAATCGTAGGGTTTAAAAAAATATTCCGCACCTTTAAATTTAATTTGTTTGAATAATTACAAGATTTAAAACATTTTAATACATTTTGCTAGAGTCACCACTAATCTAAAGAATAAAAGTGGAGATGAAGTTAGAAATACCCTACACGAAGAAAGAAATCTGGTATCAGGAGAACAAGGACGTTAGTATGCGAAGCCCACTTATATTTATGTAACATTCGCGCTTACTGTTCAAATGGGATTTCCTTGTGCTGATTGTTTCATTCTGTTTATGTGACTAAACTTTGCTTCAAGCATAGTAAGTCTTTCCCTACAATGCTGAGTTTTCAGAAAACATCGTGATTTTTCAGTTTAACCTATTTGCATATTTATACGTTTCTACATTTATTAAGGACTACAAAAACACATCCACATACTACATTGGTAGGAGAGTGTATATACTGCATTGTACCACATAGAATACGAACTGACATACGTGAGTTGGCCAAGAAAAAAATCAACTGTCGTAAGAAAACCAAAATATTGATAATTTTAAAATTACAATTTTATTTTCCTACGCATTGGATTTAATAAATTATTGGTAATCATTTTATTTAAGTAATTATTTTGTAATGGCTCTTCATATCATATTAGTAAGGTTTGCCACAATTACTAGTTTATTTACCTTACCAGGAGATCTAGATTTCCTATGGTTTATGCAAATTATTAATTTCTTGCTATTACAGTGCGGAATGTAATTATATTCCAAATTATATTATCCTTATTCTTAGACAGAGTAAGGGTACTTCTGTACTAGTAGTTAGAGATAACGGAGTCCAAAGGTATTTCCTGTATGTTATTGAGTAATACTGTAAAACTATGTGGATGTGTTTGTGTAATCCTTAATAAAATTAAGGAACGTATCAATATGCAAATTTAATTGAAGCGCCATGATTCTAAAACCTCAACATTTTAGGGAAAGATTATACCATGCTTGATGCAATTTCCGTCATATAAAGAAAATAATGGATAAGTTTCTTCGAGAAACAACGTAGCATGGCGATCATTAGTCCTAAAAAAATACAAAAGTTAGGAAATAGAATAGAAAAGCCGCGATTTTGTCTAAAACCTCAAGATTCAAGAGAAGGGTTTTACTATACGTAATGCAAAGTTCCGTCACATAAACAGAAGAATACAATCAGGACAAGAAAATCTCATTTGAACAGTAAGCGCGAATGTTACATAAATACACGGAGACTTGGCATACTAACGTTCCTGTTCTCCTGATACCTGACTTTTACCTAGTTTTCTTTATGAAGAGTTTTTAAAATTAAATAAAATCTCTAGTTATATCGTATATTTTGGAAATGTGACCCATTGACTTTAACAAAAGTGACGATTTTATATACTTGGAAAATATATGGCCCATATAAAAAACACACAATACACTGATGTGAACTAAAACTTAATTTTAAATTTATATTTTTAATGAACAAAGTAGGTAAAGCTCTCATTATAAACTTTCCTACAAATTTAGTAATATTTTCTCTGTAAATAGTGACTTATATAGTATTTATATATATTTGTATAAAATATTTGTAAATAAAGTGTAAAAAGTGTAAGTTTACTAAATTATATTACAAAATATAGGCTAATTGTCTGTCATAATTATACATAAGTCATAAATGTACAAAAAGTACCCGATACAGTATTAGTTTAATTTATTATTTCGGCCCAATTACATAATTGCCTGAAGTTCCCACCTTAAATTACTGTAATTTACGAGGAGTTTCAATGTTTTTACATTTTCAGGGATGTAATTTTAAAGGTTTTAAAAACCGACATATTTGCTGTACGCTTCTTGTGGTTCACAAAATACATACGTCTGCCTTAATGAGACACTAATGTAAGTACACAAATCAGTTATCGATGACAGTTTTCGAAGAAGTTCGGAGTTAGTATTTGTATTGTACATAGTATTTGACGCACATAAATACGCAGGAAATTAAAACATGTAAGGAAACCATACAACAAGTTTCTGTGCAAATTAAAGCCGCAGTTGTTACACAAGTACGTGAGTAGAACTGGTCCCTAGGGTTCTGTACACCTCAGGTGTAGAGACAACCGGGATAATTGTGTAAGTGAAACTTTGCAGCCCACGAGTTGAACTGATGCACTTCCTACCTCGGAGCTGAGACTAAGTTTAGACTCCATATTGTTGCACTGTATTCTTTTTATATACGACAAACTAAATAATCAATATTATATGTTTATCTTTCCATACAAATTACAAAGTTTGTAAAATTTTCCACGTAATTTTATCTTCATTATTTAAACTTCACCACTTTTTCCAAAGAGAATTTGTCTTAAAGCTTCCTTAAAATTAAAACGCAGTAACATCTCTAAATTTTTAAAAGGTATAGAAGAATTTAATTTATTTAGGACTTTTTAAGTTCTTCCCACATTTATTAGTAGTAAGATATATCCTATTTCAGGAACGCTCCGCTCCATCTGTATATGGGCATCATCCATATTCGAATAACCTTTATCATAGTTATAATGTGTTCTTTGTAACTTTTATAAACAAAAGCAGACACAGTTATTTCGATGACTAGTACTTTTTCGTGTAAAAAAGAATATATATATATATATATATATATATATATATATATATATATTCCCTACAGCTAGGAATTATTATTTCTTTAGTTTCGCTAAGGCCGCAATTTTGCGAAATTTTCATTTACAATTAGCAATGTATTTTAAAACATACAATTGCTAAATTTATGATTTTTGTACCATAGAATATTATATTTAAATCTAGGAAATGTTCATATTCAAATATAAATTTTCATTATATGCCAAGTGATGTAGTTTTAAAAACTTCCTTCACAAATGTAATTAATAATTATCAGATTTCTTATATCGAACACCCTATATTTCAGGCTATTCCTGAAATAAATGAAAACTACTAACTATTATTAAGACATTTATGTATAATGACACTTAAATGTGTCATATTACCTAATGCCGGTAAACACTAAAATGTACAGGCAGCTTTTGAATTAATTACCAATTCCAGCTCTATTTGCTCAAACATTTTGACAGTATTTTTCAGCTTATAAAGAAACAAACGCGTAGTTTCATTGCTAATGTATTTACAATGTATATACTGTGTATTTATATACTGTCTTTTTATTCCACTGAACGATGGCAAATGTTCGGAAAATTTTTGTTTCCTTCAATTTAAATTCGTAAAAATTGTGTTATCATGGGCGTTTATTCTCACTTTGTGAATACATAAATTCTTACTATTTACTCCCAAAATATATGGTCCACTGCTCAAAATTGGATTTCAACTGCTTCGCTGCCAAATTCAATTGGACTTAAAAACGTCCTGTGGGTATTGCGACACAACGTGTGTATAAACACTATTTTAGTGTCGTCCCTTTATTCGACATATTTACCCCAGAAAAATATTTACCTCAGATGACGACAGCTGTTGGACTAGCGTCAGGTTGACCCATAATAGAGCTGACCCTCCTGTTGGTCCTCAAGCATTTAATTAACCAGTGCTGGTGCTTCAAGCATGGTTTACTTACCGTTCAGTAATTAATCGCTTCTGAATTTTCTGACAAAATTGTTTTCTTATTGAGTTTAATGGTTGTAGTCAAATTCCGTTAGAAAGACTAAGCTGAAAAATTAGGAATTTAAAATTTGTTGGGCATTGAGTTCTAGAATGTTTTTATATATCCATTACTTGGACGGAGCCTTGTATTATAGATGTTGTGTTGAGGTACATACATCTACAAAATCATCTGCTATGCTGTACACACAGCCTGTAGCAAACAGTCTACTGACTGTGCACTCTGACTGAGTAATCACACAATGACTCGCCCCGGGCTGGTCTCTCTGCATACCCATTTATTGGACTGAGCCTTGTATTATAGTTCTTGTCCAGTACATTCATGTATAAAGTTATTGTAGCATCCACGTAAAAGTATATTGTAGGTGAAGGTTTAAAATTTATTTATTATAGTTTATCAAGATATTAGTGCAAAGAAGAACAACACGTTTATCTTTCAGAGTCAATAGGTAATTATGTAAATATTGGCATTTTATTGATTGTAGTTTATTTGTTGATACATAAACTTTAAACCTCTTTTCTAACAATTGCATAAAACTTATATACAATACCATAGACAATATCTGACATTTGTACCATGGATTTATTATAATTTACAAGGTAATAAAAAGAAATTTACATAATTTTACTATTTTATTGTACTTGGTCAATAAGTAAGGACCTTATTTCCTAGTGTTATATCTTATTCCAGTATTATTAAAATCGTAATATTTTGATGAAGAATGTTTTAATAATAACACTTAATCATCATTATTTGGTGAAAACCTCGTTTTGACATCTGAGGCTACAGGTTACAGTCGTAAAATTTCATGGCACTGACTGAACCATTACCGATAATTACTTAGTTCCATAGTCTGTTCATTGAAATAATCTTAAAGTCGTGTAAAGTTTACAAAAGGATAAGTATTAGACGTCACAAAGTAAAACGGGAAAGTGTTTCAGAAATCTCAGGTTATTTTATATACATTTTTATTAAATTATTTGTTTTAATGTGACATCTCTCCCATAAATCTACAACACAAATAAGGATGTAAGGAATAAGGATATATAAAGTCTTTAAGGCTTAACCTGGATCTCATATTCCAAAATCAAGATGGCCGCCAGATCAACCAAATCTGAAGGGTCTCACGTAAAGACCCATAAGGAATGTGACAAGCAGAGCTGCTGACACAAGATAAATTTCACTTTGAAGTTTAAACCAGACATGGAAAGCATAAAAAGAGGACAAAGGATAAGGAAAAGAGGTAGAAAACCCTTAGATGTCGAGTAAATCAGCTTAGTAACTTGAAATTGGCAGAAGCGCCAGGTCAGCTGTCATGTGTTAGAGTAGACACCATAGTCAGACAGATGGAGTTTTGGTGCTATTTGATGAAAGGAAATGTTCAAGTATTCAACATTCATTTACTTCAATTTTTATTTTGTAGTTCTTTGGACCAAAATCACGTTATCTTATAGAAGCGAATAATTCAGTCACGAGTAGTGTTAGGAAAGTTTATTTGACCATCCCTTGTATTTAACTAACTTTCTTGTATCTATGTTTTAATGTTTCAATTTACACGTAAGAATGTAATATAATTATAACATACTGCTCCACCTGAGAATGATATACTTCATTATTTGTTTATGGAATAATATAATGAGTAATTAATTATATATTGTCGCTGCAAATGAGTCCCACTAGAAGAAAAAAGAAGAAGAAGAAACAAAGCAAAATTAATATGATAACTTACTCTTCTATTTGACTTGTAATTGTTATACATAGATTGTGTTAAATGTACAGAAAGAGAAAGAAATTTGACATTTTCTTTATTTATCCTGTACGGACTTAGACCAGTGGTCTTCTCTTCCGTCAGAAAGGCTACAAGCTAAACATTTACATCAAATACAAACATTAGTTTTTACACTACATGGAAATACACAATATTTGGTTATCAATAAAAATACACATTATAATTGTACACCCAATAGAAACCATAAGGTACTATAAGAATCAAATTATTTATAAGTTTTACATGAATGAAACTAAATTCTATTATTGCACCTTATGACATGATAAACTATATGTAATTTATATCTTCCCTTTTTATCTACAATGCACAATCTGTGATGAAAACTATAATCACATAATAATAATGATTCATTAATAAAAATTTTCAAGTACTGTAGTTCTGTTTAAGATAAATATAATGTACTAGAAAAATTAAATGTATAAGTGTTTTGATTAAGATTGGGAAATTAGATCATGCAAACTTAGAAGCCGATCTTCTCTGTTTTGTAATTCTCAGGATTTAAGTAAATTCCTGTTTAGCGACAGTTGTCTATGTTATATAGACTCGTCTAACAGACAGTGTGCTTACAAATCCTTCAATATTGCTGTATAATTATAAATATTTCCAATTTATTTATTCACTTTAATTTAATAATAAATCTATTATATAAAAATGAAACTGTTCGTGTGTAACAGCATCACTCACAAACGGCTGGACGGATTCGCCTAATTTTTTTTTTTAATTTGTTCGTCTTGATCTGTAGAAGGTTATAGGATACTTTTTATCCCTTTCCCGATTCAGGATTCCGCCCTACTGGTTACAGAAATACCCGTAAGAAATGCATTGCAGCAAACATATGTTATTAAGTGAAAGAGTCTTTTCAAATTTTTTAATCAGCTGTTCTTTGTAAACATATATAATGCGACAAAAAATATATTTATATATAATTTAATTACTACACTTATAGTTTTAAAGCATAGAGTAAGCTTAAGAGAAACGACAAATTTTGTTTAAACTGTTTCTGCAATCACTGTTAAACATAGACTTTACTATCCAGATAATACAATTCAAATTTGACGTAAAAATTCACCTTTAACTGCAATATTTATTTAATATAAACCATGCTCATGCTTGATCAGAAGAGCAATGCAGATATCATAATTACTATCTTACGTTGGCTACAAAAAATATAAAGAATGTTATAAAATCAACCTTAGTTGTTTTTTTTTGACAGAAGTATCAGGAATGTGGTACATACCTTCATAATGCGCCCAAGAAGCTCACGAAGGAACGACTATCAATTATCTCAGCAATGTTTAGAATGTGATAGAAAATGAATAAGTGAATATAGTGTACTGTTTTCAACGGGAAATTGCGTGCGAAGCCGCGGGAAACTTATTGAAATGCGCAGCGAAGCGCGCCGGGTCCGCTAGTATCGTATACGAGAAACATTGTAACAAAAATACTGGTGAGCCTCTCTTAAACAGTTTGAACAGAATTCTCTATAATTTTAGAACAAAACTCATTAGAAATCTATCATCACTAAATAATTCATGCAGCACAGTTTTAAAATAATTATTTTCCTATACTAAACTAACATTTTTTATCAAACGAAGAAACGATGACAGGTAAAGACAAAAAAAACCGACATTTTGAAATTATCTACAGGGCGTAACCCACTTAATACTACATTAATGTAATAAGTAATACATTGATGTATTTATGAAAGGCGACAAAGATAAAAGGTCGTTACTAGGACGGTCACAATGTCACGTGATCGCGTGAGACTTTGTAAAAGAACACTAAGCAAGCAGCTGTAAAATTTTACTACAGATTTTATCGGCGGTTATCACGGCACAACAAGCTTGAGGCGTAGTGCGAAGTTTGTTTGTTCTGAACAAACACTGGTAGGTAAGGAGTGGACACCCCTACACGCTTCACGTGCAACTTCAGTCCATTATTCTCAAACCCACTTTGGCCGCATCAGTGTTTTATTTCGCTTCTCTTTATGAATATTATTTCAATCCGAAGTGTTATAGCCGAAATATTCTGTCCACACTTACTTTTAAGCCATTTGGTATTATAAACGATGTAAGTGTTTAGTGTTTCATATTTATCAACTGAAATATACGACAAATCTCAATGAAGGAGACGCTCTTCTTATTGGAAAAACAAATTACTTCTTTAAAAGAAAACAGAATTTTCCAATAATTTTAGTTTTCTTGCACAAGGCCTTTCAACATCTAAGATGCCATCGTCAGGTGTCTGGAAGTATAAAGGATTTTGACAACACCAATCAACCATTACTAAGCACAATTATGGAGTTAATGGTTTAGATTAGTTAAGTCTATTAATATAAATTTATTAACATTTTCTAGAGGACTTCTTTGCTTCAAAGAATTTTAGGTCTGCAATTCATATGAAGTGTAAATTTTGGTAAAGTCCATAAGAAAAACATGATTTAGTATAGTTTACCTTCTCTCTGTTTTTATAACGAGAAGTCATTGATTACACCTATCGAGACGAAAAGCTGTACAAAAATATGTGAAAATTACCAATTCTCAACGCACGATATGCCACAGAGTACCAAGTTGGTTAAAAACTGGAAAGTGTAACATTGCTAATCATGCCCTACACGCGAAAATTTTCGAAGAGCTGCCATAGATTCCAAGATTTCACATTGTTAATACTCCTCGTTATAGAGAAATGTCTTTAATGCATTTTCATGCCTTAGCACATGCACTTTTTTATATTCTTTCCAGTATATAAAAAAGTTAGAATGGATTGTTACAGATGCCATAACAGTACTAACTGTTAAGATAGCAAACATATTTATATACTTGTACATACTTTTATTGAGAAAATAATAGCATTGCAATTTAGCATATACACCTTACAATAATACACACTTTTGTACACTAACATTTTATACACTTGCAACAAACAGCTGAGGATAACCTTCATTGAACTTCATCCTCAAAAGGATCTTTGAGCTTGTTTTTGGAGTGATAGGATTTTCAGGATGATTAAGGTCAGTGATAGGGGCCGCTTCTGCCAATCTAATGAAGAGTAATAAGAGCTTTCACTTTCAGTCATGTCACCTTTTTCTGTCCTCTTAGAACAAGAAGCTAAGAAATTGTACTAGTCCTGAAAGGACCTTTTCTCTGCTTCTAGAGCTACAGGATATTCTGGATAAGTAAGGTTTCCTAGACGTACTTACACTATTACTTGACATATCGGCTTTGTCATGAACTCATTGTGGCTTCCACTAGAGGGTTTAAGCCAGCAAAAATGTGCTTCTTAGGGAAGCATATAATATTAAAAGAAAGTTAGTAATCTACATTCCTTTATGACATACCTAAACCAATTCAAATGTTAATAGAATACAATTAAGTATGCCCTTTATTTAACACACAAATTAAACTATAACTTGATAAATTACAAATTAATAAAGCTTTTAGGAATAATTTAGAATTGATGACAAAGTATTAAATCATCAAATTATCCTTATAGATTTACAGATAATACGTCAAATATGACGCTTTGGCAATTAAAATATCTGTATTGATAGAGGAAATACACTTTAATTGCGATAAAATTACCTTTACAGTCCAATTACTGAAAAATCAATTCATCAAATCTAATGAAGCTGCGGCTCGGAAAAACAATTGTTATACTATGAAAAACTGGTTCACTAAAAGAGCGGAAATATATCAATATAATAAACACATAAGTAAATAACTTGCGCCTGATTATTCATTGGTGTGATAAGATTTATGAAAGTAAACTCAATATTAAATATCTATTGATGTTTCATGTAAATCAATTTTTAACTAAATAAACAGTAGTTTTAAATACCAACATTATAACTGTCAATGTATTGATTTATCAGTTTATCTCATACCAATCAAAGTTGAATATAACTTCAGGACTTAAAGCTTCAGCAAAATTCAGACTACCACACGAAAGATGATTTAAAGGCAATTACAAATTTTATTCCAATCAAATTTGAGCTGTCACACTGGTAAAATGTATGTTATATACAATAATTGTTGATCTTGGGTTTGCATATTTGACATATTCTTTTTTGTGATTTGATGTTTTATTCTAATCGTATTGTGGCTGCAGCATATATAACTGGTAATGACGTCACTAGTCAAAATAAAGAAAGTTATCAACGTTATGAATATCTATATGTGAAATGTATTCGACAGTATCGATATTTAAAATCGATAATCATAATCCGATTGTATTGGTGGCCGTTTATTATATTGATAATGATTAATTATGAGTATCTATATGTCAAATGTCGTATTCGATAGTGTCGATATTTTAAATCTATAATCCAATTGTGTTGGTGGCAGCTTATTATACTGTAGCACGCATTGTTAAAGTGTGAGTTACGACACTAAAAACTAAACATCATTTTAGGGGTTGTAATTCTAACCCCACTAATTTTTAAGATTTTAATTAATCACTGAGTCAGATTTCCGCTGCGGAAGTCCAATGTTTCATGTGTCGGTGTCATTATAAAACAAACCACAAGTTTTCCCTTTGAGACTCGGTTTATGAAAACCATGTCATTAAAAAACTACAATGTAATATTAATTTTATAACATTGTTATAATGATTTATTATACAATAATAATGAAATTTCACTTTCATATTATTACATAAAACCATCTGTATTGTTACAAACTTTAAACAGCCTATCTCTCAATACTTTCATTATTTTATATCGTTAATCTTATTTTGATACGTACTTTTCAAATATTTGATAACATTTCGTATATTATGATTCAGGTAATAAAAAGGTAGTTTATCTAGGAGAAGCTAGTAGGTAAGTTATTAAGAAGCAGTTGCGGGTGGCTCAGAAAACAGGAAAATGGCCCGGGCCAGTCGCAAATAGCCGAGGATTATATCGTATAGTCTATGATAATGAAAGTCCTGAAGATAATTATAATAAATAATTAAGCGTCACTTTTCAATTAGCACAAATATCTCATACAGCATACAATCCAAAAACTTGGCTTTTAATTAGTAATTTGGTGTTTCGAGTTAATTATAAAGAATTTGAGATTTGTTCCATAACATCAATGTTTAATCTTATACTGTAATTTATTTTAATCTAGAATTTCCAAAATGCATTATTTTATGTTTACAACTAGTAGACACATCTAAATTAATACCTTTTAATAGTTTGAAAATGCGTTTATTTTTATAGTTCAAACCTTTATTGAAACAAAATAAAATAATAGACAATTCAGTTCTGTTTATTTCTCTTTTATCGTTCCACTGAACAATAAAAGTGGAAATTAACCTAATATTAAATACTTGGTCAAAGTTATCAAGTTCGTCTGTTGTATAGTTAAAATATTGTACGGTCGTTAGTAGAGTAGATGACGTATCTGCGTACAACCTTAATCGGCAACTGTTATTCCCGCCTCTGTATGCAATATAACAACCATTAAATAAATATAATAGTTACCGATGATGTGATCGAAAACCTGGTACATTTCACTTAAATACCAAGATATTAGCGTAACTTTGTACATGAGAGGCAGGCTTGACAAGTTTGGTGAGATCAAGTTCGAACTCTATATAAATGTCATTAGCCTCAATTCCTCTTCCTTCCATCTGCGCTAAAAGCGTCGCAGTGACGTACTGTCATTCATACTCTCTCTTACCGATATTTTTCTCTTACCGCAGTGCACGCATCGTATACTTTCTTATGTGAAGAGATTTGGGGGAGACTGAAATGACGTATTGGCTTAGCGTTAACGAAGAAAACAACTTTTATCTCTTTTCCCACACAAGATCTCGAGAATGCACTGACCCTGAAATTTTACATGGTCACATTTATATTTAGGCAACATCGAATTCGTTGATGGTGCACTCGATGGGATTTGGCTGAGCGTTAGTGGACACATTTATACAGGTCTTTTTGGAAACCGTGATGGCAACGGAAAAATCCATGAATAAATAAATTTATACACACACTGAGCACATTCAGATGCCATTAACATATGTAGCTATAGCCTTAAAATTTTGATTTTAGCTAAGCGTACTCTTTAACTGTGTTTATATAGGAACATTTGTACTGCAAACCCGTCCACAGAGTAGTTTTTTAAAACAATAAAATTGGGTATGTAAGCTATCTAATAGGAATGTACTGCACAAGTTATGTAATAGTTTCAATTACAAGACGAGAGAAAACTGATCTGTACTAAACACTCGAGTACTGTAGACAAGTTTTACACTTAATCTTTTAGGTGCAATTTTATTAATTTACTATACAATCATTAAGGCTTTATTAAGAACAAATTTTTCAGCATATGTAACTATCAACGCTTAGTTTAGTTTGGATCTCATCATTGAACTTCGTCGGTGGATATAAGACTGTACCTTCTCATTCTAAGATAACCAACATCATCATCATCTCATTCTTAGATTCTTGTTCATTTCTAAGATTCTATTCAGTGAATATAGATATTCATCAACCGATCCAATTATGATCTATTCTTATCTAATTGGTGATTTGGTTTTACGTATTAAGGAATATAATAGCGGTCACTAAGTTATTAATGAGGTAGGGAGGGTAGATTTGTTTTAATAGGATAAATATAATCAAAGATAAAACTTAAAGGATGTCTTATCTTACCAGACAACGTTAGCAATAAGAAGCCCTCTCTGACACTAAATGTGGGAACCAACGGTGGGCTTATTTCGAACCACTACCCGGCCGGGCACTACCGGTTGCAAGGTCAGAATCGCTCAGCGGTCACCCATCCAGGCAGCAGCCATGCACGACTTTGCTTGATTCGGTTAGATTACCACAGTACCGAATAGTAGCAGTTAGTTAAAAACGAATGTAATAGTTTCAATTACAAGACGAATAGTTTCGAAAATGAATCCATGAAGATAACGTAACTTCACTGAATGTGGTCCATCTTTGATATTACACGTTTGTGTTCAGAACGTTTAATCAAGTTTAAAATTTTTAAATTAATTGAATATATCCTGTGTTAATTCTACTGAACCATAGTACTAGCTATCCTGTCAATTAGGAATGTAATCCTGCATTCAGCCTAGTGACAGGTTTTAAGGTTCAAGAAATGGGAAACCATTAACCTCATGTCTGTCACTGCGTGGGAAGAATAGCCTCCTAAATGGACTGATAACGAGGCACGAAACTTTTATCCACACGCTAAATTATTTACTTAATTGTTTTATCACGATATGTATGTCTTGCTCATTGCCGCTAATGCTCGGTTCTAATACCGTTTATAAAGTAACTACTGCAATTACTATAATGTCATATAACAGGTAAATTTTATATAAAAAAAAATGTAAACCATTTCAATGGTAATTGAGGCGTGAAGGTGCTGTAAAGGCTAGTAGTATATTGTATTTAAAGTGCTGAATCAAT
This sequence comes from Homalodisca vitripennis, assembly GCF_021130785.1. Taxonomy (NCBI): domain Eukaryota; kingdom Metazoa; phylum Arthropoda; class Insecta; order Hemiptera; family Cicadellidae; genus Homalodisca; species Homalodisca vitripennis. The sequence goes on from NC_060214.1 coordinate 34,704,440, forward strand.
TTCCGATTTTTGTATGTATTTAATTTTGTATTTCCTTACGACGTAATACAGGATATAACTCCAAATTTAATACTTACTCAAATACAAAAGCCAAACTTAATTGATGATATACACTTTTTCGTTCATAGTACCATTTCAAGCATATATTGTTATTCGAAACAAACATATTCACGTTGCCTACACTAGACAGTGTAGTGTATTCAAAATTGAAGTGCTACGTAACATGAATCTTACTCAATTTTGGAGGTTATTCGAATCTAATCGTGTAAGTCAAAATGAAACTTAAATCTTTGTGATTTTACTTCTGTTGCAATTTATGTTTGATTGGATAAAAATTATAAACTGGTTTAACAATGTTTGATTTAAAATTTTTGTTCATGTTAAATTAATAAACACATATCTGTCAAAAAATGTATCGTTCCAAAGCACTTATCAATATTGAAATTTGATTAAAGTGTCGTGTTGCAAGTCCTTACAAAAACAATAGTTTGATATTGATATTTGAATAAAATTGTATAATATTTGTAATATTACATTTTAGATTTCAGAAATAGATTCATTTTCTTAAAATCGAATTTCTTACATAATAGTTGTATTATACTACACTAGCCAGGTAAAGTCAACTGTATTCCTGGAATCAGACAAATTCATTTACTGCTTTCATGGCATAGTTCGTCTCTTGTATAATATACATATTATGTAACATGTTCCTCTTCTAGCCAATAATTGACTTGTCTTGTTTCTACCCTAGCGACTACGGATAGCTGATTCTCTTCAGCAGGAACTATAAATATCGTACACTTACACTAATCAAAATCAATTCAATTTAATAACCAATTGAATCAGTACCATTGGGTAGGTTAATGAATCCCTGTTTTCTCTCATCCCTTATTTCGAAGCCGTCCCCTGGTACCTTAGACGCCTAAACCTTAACCTGGTTAAAGGATTTCTCCTCCATTTTTTACGAATCAGCTTTATATGATTAATAAAATTTGAATTTTGTATTTCATAAAGAACAATTATATGTAAATATTCCCTCTAGTATCTAGAAGACGGATCTCCTCTTTGTCCGTGGTTAATTTTAAGACAGGATTGTTAAATTGAGGCCACTTCTAAACATATCCATAACACAATAATTAAAACAAGTAAAGTGTATAAGATTTTCTAAATAAATGCTAGCAGTGTTTTTGTATGTGTATGCCAAAAGGTTTCTCCTAGTGAATGTAAAGAAGCCATGAGATTACTAATCATAGACATGCAAATTTGGCCGAACTCAAAGCCCATTCATATTTTTTCTGCCAACTTCCATATCCATAACATTGAACTTTAATTACAATCCTACAAATTGCAATTACATTTGAATGTCTAATTTAATGCGAATATTGAGTTTACCTTCAATGTAACATTCTGTTTATTTTGGTATCTCAAATTTGACTCTGTCACGTGTCTGTCTGAAGATATATAAATTATTGCACCTGATTAGACGATGAGAATACCTCTTCATTTAGAGTACATTGGGTGACAGCTGGGTAACCCAGAAAGACATCCTTTGTAATGTAGTTGTTTTCGATGTCGAAATAATACAAATAATACAAAAGTGTTGAATATATTCCTCGCCGACTTTTTAAAATGCTTTCAAACTTATGTGAAGATTACAGGAGTCAAGTCTGTGAGTGTCAGATTTAAGAAGCTGTACTAAGGGGAAATTAAAATGGAGTTAAACTCTAAAATCACAATAATATTTTTCAATGTGTCATAGGCACGTACAATATAAAACGACAGAACAACGTTTAGTGATCTGAAGTCTTATGTCTTCTTCAAGTAAATAACTAACTTGACACACAAGTTACAAACTAGGTCAAAACGAAATTTTTTTCATGTGTACAAACACACTCTCAGCTATTGAAGAGACTGCACAAAATGTGGGTTATTACAATTGAAATCCAATACGTAGAAAATATAAGGCCAATATTAGCTCTGAAAGGTTTAAAATAAGTCTAATATATACGTATTTGGGTGCTCTGAAAGATGTAGGCATGTAGAAATTCCAGCTTTTGAAGTGTTTATTTCTCTACCTGTGGGAAATCTAAGCAATAAATACTTTCAATTTTCAAAGTAAAACATTTCCGTCATATTTTTACGCCGACTGTTTTAAAACGAATATATATTAAACATGTTTTGTCACTGAATACCCACATATTTCACAAATATCAATAGTTTCTAGAGAAAACAAAAAGAAAGATAAAAACAAAGATACATTCAACCATATGACAAACGGCAATTGTATTTGATTTAAATGTACCCTGGAAATTAATAGCTGCAATACATTTTTTTGTACGTATCAATAATACTTTTGTCTGAATGAATTTACATCCCTCACTATGCTAAAATACAATATATTGATACAAAAGAAAACAAAGAGAAATATGGAAAATTAAACTGCATTGAACCGAATGATAAATGTTAATTTAATATGAGTTATTTTTACTCAGAAAATAAATACGACACATTTTTCGAACATTCTAATAGTAGTTTAGAAATAATTTTATATAAACGATTCCTACTATTGTTATGTAATTGCTTCTGTACATTCCTCCAGCTCCTAGCGAACATGAGGCGCCACATATGAGACTGCTATCTCGGTGGAAAGCATGTTAAGTGTAACCCATTCTGTCTGGAAGTCTCATTCTTGTACGCTGTTACTAATGTCATATATTCTGTATATATTCTCTTTGGAATCTTATTCATTAATACAATTTTTTATGTACATTGTAAATTCAATTTGAGTTTAGAGCGCCTTTTACTGTCGTATTCTCTTACAGTTAGGTATGAAGTCTTTTAGTTTTATCAGGTATCATTAGGTAACAGTAACCTACTTTATTATAAAATAAAATATCATAGTAGTTTGATTTTATTATGGTTTTATGGGTGAAAACTTTATTGGAGAGAAAACAATCAAAGCTTTTCTATTTAAATATGGTTATTATCGGGTTTTAGTAAGAGTTATGAAGGGATACGCGACTCATAATGTAAATATTTGTCTACTACAATATTAAGTTTTAACTTAGCTCAATGTATTTGGTCGGTGAGAGCAGACCTAATGTGACCTGTATTCTTTACTTCAGTTTTAATAATTAGTTTATTAGTGCTTTTATTAAGAGCATGTTTCAGAAATAGTATACAGGGTGTTTCCTAAAGGTGTTACAATATTTTGGTATTTTGTTCTAGACGTGAAAATGAGCAAAAAAAATTATGGTTGCCTGTAAAGTCGGTTTTACGGGCGAAGATTTTACGTGACAACGTCTTTTTCTCGGTAGAATATTTATTGATATGAATATTATAAAATTGCACAATAGGAACAAGTAATTGAATGAAAATAAGAATTGCACAAATTTTAACTATAGAAATATATTTTGTTTACTAAAACTTTGTACATAATTTGAAATTAATTAAAATTTGTTATTGTAAATGGTAAAGTTGAATAAAACATTTACTAAAATTGGAATTTGAAATTCTTGCTAAACACAGTTAAATTCTAACTCCACGCGTGGTGATTGGTCGGTTTAGTTCGTTTGTTTGGTCGCACTGTTATGACAGGTTAGAGGTTATAATTTGTTATTTTAAATGTTTGACTAGCAATACGCGCTGTTTCTTCTCAATCGACTGAATTACGATTGATTGCAGAGTGATTTAAACTAATAATTTACTTAACACTATCAACATTTGTCAATAGTATGACATAACCTATAAACTCAGTTTCTCAACTTTTGTGTCAATCTAACAATTAATCAATCAATCATAGTTTACGATAATGAAATATCAGTGTACAATTATTTACCTTTATTGTTGTAGTTGTTGTAAATGACGAATCTAAGCAGTCCACATTTTCACGAATAAACATAGTTATCTGCTTTATCCCGTGCGGCGGACCCACAGTTCTCTGCTTTATCCCGTGCGGATCCCGTGCGGCGGACCCACTGGACGGGCATCGTAACGTTACCGGGCGTTACACTTTTTCATGAGTGACTCCGAGCCGCAACCTAATTTAAGACGTTGTCACGTCAAAAACTTCATATGGAGGTATGTCCTAAAACGTTTAGTTTTCCGTCTATCTGTCTGTATGTGATTTTTACCAAAAAAGTTATATCTTTTATACCAGTAAAGATAAAGTAATTATAGTTATTACTATTTAAGCTATTAAAAGTGGTTTAATTCTGAGTTGGTAAAATTGGTAATATCATTATTTTCCATTCCTGTTACTAATGAAAAGAAACTAATTAAAACAAACAATATATTATACTAAAGTAATTGGAATGGAGACAAAACAACTTTTACATTACAGAAGAAATAAACAGCTGTTCACATTAATCAGCTCATTGACTTTAAATCAGCTGTTCAGAGTAAAACAGTTTAGAAAACTATACTTCCTGTTGTGTAGTGTGTAAAACATGGTATTGTGTTTAATAGTACTAATCAGTTGTTTTTATCCGATTTTAATGAAACAACCACTGTTAGATTTAGAATAAAGTTTAAAACATTTTAATATTCTTGTAAAACTTCCATACAGGGTATCGATTTTGCGGAATTTAACATCAAAATTTATGATTGGCTGCCATTTTGAAACGAGTAAATATAATTTGTTCATATTTTTTTCTCAAATGGGCATAAAAAAGGCCAATACAACTGAAAAGTTTCATAACTTTATCTTTACTGGTATAAAAGATATACATGGAGTTGACACACAACATATATTTTGTGATTCCTAACTTATGCTTGTCTCAACGCTCTTTTAAGTATATTTTATTTTAACCTAGATAGTAGTTATGTGTTATGTTAGTTATTTAACTGGGGAAAGGATCAGATTGCAGATCTCGAAACGTGGTGTATTTTGTATCACTGAACGATGTCTGGAAATAATCCTATCCAGAAAACCTTTCCTTCCATGTAGAACTAAAAATACTTCAAATACATATCAAGTTAATTCGTTATTGCATCAACCTTTTCTAAAACCCAATTTACTTCTTCAAATTATTGTTATTTATCTTTCAAAATATAAAACAATTAATAATATACAGTTCTTGTTGTTATTTTAAACTAAAAAAAGAATTTTGCTTTCTTACGCAATTTAATTCACAGAAAGGTTCAGGAAACCCAAACTTTTACGCACTCAAGGTCATCAAATCCAAGGAATGTTATACTAACACCGTGCAATGAATCCCTATGATTTCATCTCCCATTAGTTTGATTAGTCATAGTTCCACCAATCATAATTGAAACAGAACTCAAAAGCTCCAAAATGTATTATCTAAGTGTAAGACATATGAACATATGAAGTCAACCCTCCCCGACAAGTTACAATTATCTTTCAAATTTGATATTCCCCGTTTTCCCTTAAGCTTTAGTGAGAAATCATATTTAATATTTCAATATCTGATCACAAAACCGATTAAAAAGAAATTTGTGTCTTTAATTAACTTCAAATTCTTTAAAATGTTTCAAATATAGCTAGATTTATATTACAGGTATACGTTTTTTTTGAACATCTTCTTAGGTTTTCAAGCTGATAATGGTAAATTTATTGCATTTTAATTTTTTTTATTTTTTCGTTTGCGGTGTGCTTAAATTATTGTTTTATAATATTTAACATGCAAGGAAGGCAATAAATTTCAATCCTCTAAACGAAGTGTAATATATTTTTAATTATTGTAACATACAACGATGGCGATGATATATTTGTTCGATATATAAAAAGTGTTCGGTCCTTCCTGGTTAGTTTACGAGTATCCAGTCACTCTGTGATTAAGATTTAATATATATTTAAAGAATCTAATCAAGTTCTAATCTTGATATTTATTATTATATTAAAGGCTTATCTCACAATGTGCAAAACAGCAACCCTCTTTGTCCTTTAGGGCACCTTCAGGCTGATTGTACTTCAACTACGACATTATAAATGTCTGCTTGAATTGTTTGTCAAATAATCAAACAATATCACTCATAAAATTGCAGAAATATTTATAAATAAATTAAATTTAAATCTGAAAACTTTACGATGTTATTGCTTTTATAATTAACTGCCAGCCATTTGAAATTTTGTGCCGCTTCAACTAAAGAGATTTATTAGGCTCTGCCAAATTATTAGGAATAATAACACGGTTTCGGTCCTTTGGTGTAGAATGTTTGACTCGACCAAACACTCCAGACTCAGCCAAACAGTGGAGAGTTTGTTTGGTGAGTTGCTTGAGATGCTATCGTGATTACTGATATTATGTTTGATACATTGGCTAACATATGCAGGGGAATCAGTAGCTTAACTATGGGGCGGTAAGGATGATCGAACCCCCCTCCACTAATTAAAAGTAAATAAAACTATAAAAGTAAAAAAATATTCATATAAGAGTAACTTGTTTGAAATACGGTCATTAAATGTTTTACTTCGAACTAGGCCAATCTAATTTATTTAAATTTAGATTTCTTCAGGTTTATTCCATATACAAGGTATGGTTTGCTCTTCAATCAGATTCCCCCCAAGCCAAGTTCTGGTAACGCAACTAAAGGAAATTCCATGTGTACCATACGTACAAGGAATTAAATGTTTAAATTTACTTGCAATCATAAAATACATAAATAATTGCAAGCAAACAAATTTTAAATTGACTGTTTTAGGAAAACTATATGTTTTGTCAAGTGAATTAATTGAGTCATATTTCAAATTAAAAATGCAAGATATTATGCTAATGTAAGAATAAAATTCTGTCTGGACATAGACTGAAGAAATAGTATGGAATGTCAGGGGGTTACGAAGCAACTGCCCACGTAATGGTAACCCTCATTACCACCTGGTCATAGCCCGGGTACGTGTGCTGGTAATGAGGGAACTCATATGTGGTAATTAATGGGTTCCCTCAGCCCGGAGCTGTAGTCTGTACGGCAAAACTTAATGTTTAATATACCAGGTGTATCAATTATTTAGCAAGTGTATGGGAGATACTAACATTGCCAAGACCAAGCGTGCAGCATGAGCCTACATTCATATTCATAATTAATGATATTTATCTAGACGGGTTTCCCCATTGTGAACAAGTTATATTATTTAAATAATTCAATATCTTTTGTTTGTTTTAATTACAATTTCTGATGTTACTGTTCATTATATAGCGATAAGTAGTGGATAGTCTCTTCCTCTCTATTCTGCCTTGAAACTTTTATCTAAATGAGCACAAAATATATAATGTCGTAGCAAATCTTTAGCCCAACAGCGAAAAAACTAGATTACTAATTACGGGTGAGAATGAAGCACTAATGAGCACTAACGAAGCACTAAGCATTGGTAACAATTCGAACATTATATCTCATCGGCAATAATTGGGGGCCCACTAGATATTTTTCCGATGGCGCCAAGACCAGATGATCACTAACGACGGGGATGAAACACCAACGAAGCTATAACCACACACCCTTGTACGATATTAGTGCTTTCTGATCAGGGCTAACTTCACTGTCAAAACGTCAACAAATTACAATATGATTTTATCTTTGCACGGTACACAATGAATATTTTAATTCCATATATATATATATATATATATATATATATATATATATATATATATATATATATATATATAATGCGACAACTCTTACAACCCTCAGCCTGCAGCCCTAGACCGCGTAGTAGCGGGCCTAGTGGTAAATCCTACACTGCGCTCTTCTTGTTCTATAGCCCTAACTTCCATTTTCCGGTGTTGTACCTTGCCTTCTTTCTTCAGGATTGTTTAATAGCTTTACTGGCGTTACTAAGATAAGCCTAGAAAATTCTAGACACTATCAAAAAACAATGTAGGTTTCACCAAGTTTGTACTCACACGAATCAACATTTTATTTTCAAAACTATCTAACCTTACTTAATATTTATCCTAATAATGTTTGACACGTACATAAGCTCGTTTTGGTGGTATACTGTCTGCAGGAGGAATAGATTGTAAGCATTCCTATCTGCGGAATCCGAAGGAAGTATGAAGCACTGTACATAACTTTTCTTCTTTCGTATTACATATAGGTGCTTACAATTCGGAATGTTTTGTTAGTCTATCATGAATTTGTATTGGCTAATTTTGATTTGCATGCGGAGTACAAAATGTGTGAAAGCATTTCCAGGTAACTCACGTAATTAATTATTAAAAAATCACCTTAATATGCAATATTATAATGCAATGAAAATCAATAATATTGAAATATTATTGTTTTTATATTAATTTTAGAATGATGTATTTCAAAGGGAGATGGAAAGTTTCTCATCATTTGTCATGTTGGGCCGAAGGACGGATTTGTGAATGAAGCTAAGCGAATTTATCAATGGAAAACTATAAAACAAGGATATTATGAGATGTTTTTGTAAGGAATGGGGCGATATGGTAACAGTGACGACGCTCCGCACCACTATTGGCCAGCCCCAACCGTCTTCTTTTCTGCTCCTGGGTATACAGACAGCAATACTTTCAGTGACATATGAGAAACTACAACAATACCTTCGATATACGCATGTAATGTAGTTTCTCTAAATCAGCTTCTACGCCTCTAAACAACATTAGAATAACTCCAAACATTGACCAGTTAACAAGATGTTATGCATGAGTTTAATTTTACGACACAGAAGAGGCAATAAAATGGATTGCATAAGCCACTGAAAATTTTAAGATTTACTATTTCAGAATATTTTAAAATTTTGACTGGAACACTTCATTGAGGAATTAATAAGACCCTATATAAAAATAACTTTTTAAAGTTATTAAAAAAGAGTTTATTGCAAAAATATATATGAAAAAGTACATTTTTAGATTGGAATCTTGAATAAGTATTGTGTAATATATTATATTCCTACATATCAAAGTTTTTTGCCATGTTTTAAAACTAAAGATACAACTTTGTTTTCATGAAATTGTTTTTATACCTGTAGTTTTTAAATGTCTTTCAAAAGTATGAATATTTTCATATTATGAAAAACGCTATAATGGAACGTCAGATTTTAGTACACCCTGTATTTACAAATTATATTTTGTAATTAATAAATTAGTTTTATATCCCCATCGACTATTTTCCAAAGACCACATCTTTGCAAGTTTAGCGTTTGGATACTGAATCCATATTCCTGTAGATCTTAGTACATTGAGTTCATTTTATAAACAAGGGGACTAATTAAATGGGATTTAAGTTGAACTTTAAAATGGAAAATAAAGTGTTGGATATATTATTTTTGAAGAACCATCCATTATTACTAGGTGGACCCACTCTCTGCCTATCTGCGTATGTACATGTCCAATAGCCTTAAAAACTATTGAACATATTATATGAGATTTTAAGTAATTCCACATAACGGGAAGATGAAAGGTCTCATAGCGGTCTTATTTATTCAATAAGTTACCATCAAAGGAATAATATTAGAGATAGCGCCACTGTCCAGTGTGGTAACCCTTATTATCAGTTCATATCCTGTTTACATGCAGTAATGAGGGAACACATTTAGGTCAGCTCGGGTCTTTGCCTCTTGTATAGTTAACGTGTTGTATACCAGGTATTATATGAGAGACAATAAATATAGCAATTGTTGAAATACACTGCTTAGATGAGGGCATTACCTAAACCTAATTCTAATATCTAATTGTTATATAAGGTTATACAAGACTTCGCGTCCACCGCACAGCGGACAACATCTTCGCCCGGAGAGCGACTTCTAATGGACCGATTATTAGCATTTTCAATTTTGATACAGAAAAGATAGTTTTCATGCACACAGACTTGCTTGCACTAAGAGAGCATCTGATTACTGGTCTTCCACTTGTGGCAGAGACCCCTCACCAATTAATGTTCGTGGTGAATAATTTTACACATACAAACAGAGTATTTTTAAACAGCACAACCCCAAATAAAAGGATAGATACCTATCGTTGTACATATGCTACACACGAGTTACACAAAACAAGATCACTTGGGTCTTCAAACTCATGAACTGCATTATCAAGTGATGTATATCTGTAGATTTTCTGGTAGCAGAATGTACTCAATTTGTTTTAAGGGCTATGTTCTAGTCATATACAAGTTATCTGAGTTAAGTTTCATTAAGTTATCCAGACATATTCAACGTTCCAAAGTTCAACATCCTATGTCTTCGCCAAAGTAGATTAAAATTTATAAAATTGTTGTACTTTCAGACGTGCAATAAAATTAGTAAAAAGAAACTTTCAGTTTCAAAAGTACCAAGGGTGAGATTCATGTCAATGAATGTTAATGCATGTTAATCCCATTTTGTCAATAACAACAGTTCACAAAAAGTAAAAAAAGTCAGTTACCATGTAATTTCGTGTTTGATCGTTTCTAAGAAGGTAAAATGGAGCCAGGGTAAATTTTTCGCACAAGCAGATCAGGGCTCTCAATGCACGGGTGTTTAACATTTCTAATACCGACGTAAAGTATTAGAAATAAAGTTTCACACCAAATTTAAATCCTGTAGGTCACAGTTATTGTGCGTACAGACAGACAGAAATAGGATCTCAATGATTAATAATATACAATGCACCACTATTCTATAGTTTTACATATTGCCTCTTTGAATAGAAATAATTGAAATAAGGTGAGCCTACCTGACACTCTGTCCGCATATGTTTTACTGAATACGGAGCAGCCGGTCAGAAATGAGAGTATGAAGACTACAAGTATTAGAGGTTTGTTTGAGCCATTTGAAATCGGGCATGGGTTCTAAACTTGTAAAAAACGAGGTATTAGAAAATGAACAGCGACCATGGTTCCGGATATATACTCTACATGGTAAGAGTAAAGATAAGTAGGACGTGATTTTGTTGCAAAGCAGGAATTCCTTGTTGAGATTCGGAATGACGTGAGTAAGTGTGTGGCTAGTATATCTTAAAAACAATAAATGTGTTGTTAGTATATCTTAACAACAGTGAGTGTGGCCAGCATATCTGAAAACAGTAAGTGTGTTGTTAGTATATCTTAACAACAGTAAGTGTGGCTAGCATATCTAAAAACAGTAAGTGTGTGGGTAGTATATCTAAAAACAGTGACTGTGTTGTTAGTATATCTTAACAATAGTAGGTGTGTGGGTAGTATATCTTAAAAGCAGTGAGTGTGTTGGTAGTATATCTTAACAGCAGTAAGTGTGTGGGTAGTATATCTTAACAGCAGTAAGTGTGTGGGTAGTATATCTTAAAAGCAGTAAGTGTGTGGGTAGTATATCTAAAAAAACAGTGACTGTGTTGTTAGTATATCTTAACAACAGTAAGTGTGTGGGTAGTATATCTTAAAAGCAGTAAGTGTGTTGTTATTATATCTTAACAACAGTAAGTGTGTGGCTAGTATATCTTAAAAGCAGTAAGTGTGTTGTTAGTATATCTTAAATGTAATTATACTTTAGTAAGAGCTCATGTTAAAATAATCCTATAAGGACTCATGTAGAATAATCCCGTTAGTTCATCTTAAAATAAATCTCTAAGATCTCACATTGTATCTCAGTGAGCTGTAGTTATAATGTCCTAGTATAATAAATTTGAAATGTTTATAATATTTCGAATTAACAATTTTACATATTGTTTGAGCAGGTTTTTTTAACATAGGGAAGATCATTTATAATAAATGAAATATGTATAATAGTATTATATATTTTGAACAATTTTTTTTTTAATTTAATAGCTTCAAGTTGGTATGATTTTTAGTTTTTTTACAAGTCAGTTCATTGTCGTATGTTGTACGTTTCTAGTCTTTGGTTTATGCATTACATTTCTTACACCTCACGAAGAGGGTGGATTTAAATCTTCGAAACGTAATTTTATACAATTTGTAAAGTATAATAATGGGCAATTTTGGAATTCCTTTATTATATATTTTCTTAATTACGGTACTTTGAATAAAGTTTAAAGATTATTCTGATAATAACTAGTTTTTTCTGTTTTTTTAACAAGTAACTTTAAAAGTATTGCTTTAGTAACCTTCAATCAGGTCATTGAGACACAATTATTTCAACTTGTAATTGTATCAGTCAGTCTGTTGCTGATGTATCAATAGTTAATCAGACAACGTTAAATCAGAATTAGACCAATATCGCGATTGACAGGTTCTATTACACAAGAACCTCTCTGTTGTAGGTTATATGTCTGTCAATCAGAGTATCCTTTGTCATGTATGTCTCGGGTATAATGTTCATATTGAATTTTTTTATTTCATATGAAAGTATATTATGGATCCAATCGCATATAGTGAACGTTAATTCTTATTAGTACGTATAATTGAATGATGAATAATTAACTTGATCTATCGAATATAAAGTTTATATTCAGACGTTATAAGACATCACATTTTTAGAACATTACATAAAATGTATAAATTTAACGGATATACAAGAGAGTCTACGTGATATGAGTTCAATAACAAGGACATTGAAATAGATTATTTTATATTTCAATGAGCTACCTGGCTTTGTTCAGAATTCGTCTCGTAATTTGTGTCTTTGTGATTCGGTACTGCCACTCAGAAATGATAAAAAGTCAATCTATTCAATCTATGAATGGGATGCCTTTAAATATCTAATGTAAAATTAGAATTTTATAAACATAGCTGATATATTTGAAGGAAATAGTGCTTGTACAAAGTAATTAGCTATGCTTTAGCGGAGCTCAAAAACTTTCTTTTGTCAGTCTGTCGACACGATATCTCGAAAATGAATTTACCTACATATATTTTGCATGAAGATTCATTTCTATATAAACAACACCGTGTTCGATATTGATGCAAGTCACTTTAGGGAATTTGGCTGAGCGTAAGAGAACATTTTTACATTGGTCTGATGGATAACCAGATTACAACGAGAAAACTCCAGGCTAAATAAATTTGTAAACAACCTGAGTACAAAAATGTTGACATGTTAACATGTCACGTATTAACTCATGTAGCCCGAACTATATCGAAGGTTTCCTTGAGAAATATTTTATTTGTAGATTTTATGTAGACAATTCGTTAAGTACTTTAGTTATACATTGACAAGAATAGGTTCTATAATGGTGCGTCTCTATCCATACGATTTGGCTGAGCCTCATTGCAGCATCAGTAGGCTGGCACAATTTCTCTTGCTGGGGAATTGAAAGATTTCTTGTCTGAAAGTGTTTATATCTTTCCACAAGACATTTCAAGAATAAAATGAGCTATAAATAAACTTGACATTTTGCATGCAACTTCATCGAAAACCAGTTTGGCAGCACATGGTATTGCGTACTTCCTACCTTGTTGAGAGGTTTGCAATATAGCAGAATCCTCTGTAATTAAATCTGATAATATTATTAGGTTGGTTCATTATGTCAAAATTATACAACAAAGAAGAAGTGTATTATTTTATTAACCGTAATAAATGTACTAACTAGTGACTAACTGTTATCAAACAAATCTCATTAATGTCATTTAGAGGAATGTGTGATTAAAATAAAAATTTAAATCTAAATAATAAATCTAAATTTCCTTTCAGAAATATTTTAAAGTAAGTTTAAAACAAAATAATTGCATGACAATAATTGTTAAAATTTGATTCCAAAAGCCTAAATGTAGTTTACATGTATACAATTATTGCTATTATGCGACCAAACTAGCAATAAAATATACAGTTGTGGTTTAATCATGTACATTCAAGGTAAATAAAATGCTTTTACTTGCATTAAAATTCAAACACAATACATATATAACTGTATGTTGAAATTCATTAAAAGTTGTTACTCTTTTGATACATTTGAAAAAAACGTCATAAATAGCTTGTGTTCATACAAAACATGTAGTTCTTTAAAATTAAGCACTCTTTGAAGATATTGATATGGCTGCCCCTACAGGATAGTGTCTGAGAAAGCAGATGGTGTGGGGATGAAGAGAAGGTGAACTGTCACCCTTGAGAGTCTAAGACTAATGTATACTACTCTGGTCACTACCCCCTATACATTACTGTAACCGGCACCGTGCATTCGACCTTCTTGTTTGATTGGCTCTAGGAAAGTACAACAGAACACCTTTTACAAAGAAAGATACAGTGACATAAAATATAGGTTTTTACTATGACTTAAAAATAATGCTTCTGCAAGGTTCGATTTTTGGAATTTTTTATGGTTGGGTTAGTTTTGAATGAGTTGGAGGGTTTCCTCAACTCATAGAAGCGCACAACCTAGTTTATCGTGAAATCGAGAAAATCTCCCCTTAAGAAAAAAATGATAGTCGGTAATAATGGTTTTAGTGGGGGCCAACATAAAAAGGCATTTTAAGGATTAACACTATTAAACGATCGTCTAATCATTTAATCATATTTCTTGGCTTGAAACACTTTAATTCATTCCTCTGATGCAAAAAAATACATTTTAAATCAATATCAGTCAACCACATAAAGACGTAATTTTTGGCCTAAATGATGATTTTAAATTTATTTACCTATTTTCTGACGGTGATGCAACTACTCAAGGTTTATGGAGATTATTAATAGAAAATGACGCTCCAAAAGATAATTTATATTCTGAAGAAGATTTTGAAAACAGTATACAAAAATTTTATGGGAATCTGACTCAATTTACAAAAATAATGATCCATCTACTAAGAAGCCTAAGTCAAGTAGAGGTAAAAAATATATAAAATTAATTAAACCCAACATTTGGGAAAAACGAATCGAAGGATCAGGTGTAAGAAAATGAAAATACAGTGATAATAAGATTGAATGATACAGATATATCGACGATTTGACAAAACTCGATGGAATTATTAATTATATTTATGCTCAAGAAAAGGCTGGAAAAAACAATTTTTTGAAACGAAAAGAAAGCGAGTTAAGGATTTTATTTTTCGAACAAACTTAATGAAAATGAATTGAAAAACCTGATGGAATTAAATATTTAAAACGAATTTTGCCGGCAATAAGTTCATCTATGATGAGGGTAGCGGACTTTTGAATGATTTTATCAACAATTTACCTTTTTGAATTACACGTACCAACTTATCAGTATCTGGGGCCTGGCACAACACTCTCGAAAAAAGACTAAAAAGAGGAGATATTGGTATAAATAAAATTAGATCAAGCTGCCTATGGAACACGATATTTTTTATGAAAAACATAGCAGATAAAATTTTGCAAGATAAAGCAATGGATAGATTTTTAATCAAAAGATGCTAGTTTAGGTGAAAGATTTTTGTTGCACTTCCAACAGCTGGAGCAATGTTTTTGAAGAGGAGAACTAGGAATGGGGAATCGAAGAGAACTTGAAATTTTAACTATATAAATGGAGAGTGAACGTAAATTTTAGCAAAAATCAGAAAAGAAAAAATAAAATCCGCTTGTTAAGAAGAAAATACCTGTTAGTATTCAATTTAAAATAGATCAACTAAAAAATGGTGAAGATAAGATATTTTTTAACAACTATGACACAATACAATAAACTCGAAAAACATAAGAAAAACGATAAAGGCGTCAGAATAGAATTTTCATTATAATCAGTTGAAAGAACTTAAAAATGGTTGGACTTTTGAAAGATTTATTAGATTTTGGAGAAAATATTCCAGTTGTTCAAAAATGTTGTTCCTTATGTTCGTAAAGCTGCTCCAATCGTTAAAAAAAGACGTGATTCCTATTGTTCGAAGAAACATTTTAAATTGGTTAAGATAAAGAGTTGGAAGATCTTACAAAGGAATCTGGATTAGATGAAAAACTTTGAATTACGTGAAATTCAAACGTTGAAAAAAAAATTTAAACCATTAACCATTCGGGAATTGGAAGAAATCTGCAAAAAATATTAAACATTTTAGAGGAATCTTCATGAGAAGATACATTACCTGAAAAAGTTAAGAAAATTTGATTGTGGAATTGTGAATTTTTATAAACTCGATAATGGGAAGTGGAACGCATTGGATTTGTTATTATATAAAAATGATAAGATTACGTATTATTTTGAATTCGTATGGAAGAATTGAGGACAAACCACCGAGAGAATTGATCCAATATTTGAAAAAATCAAGCGTCTACTACAATGATTCTCAGATTCAAGACTATAAAGATCCCCCCAATTTGTGGTCATTTATGTGTTTTTTGTTTTGAATGATTTGACTGATGGTAAAGAATTTTAAAAGAAGTTTTTACAACAAATTATTACTTAATAAATATGGGATTCACAAAATATTTTAGACGTATTGGAACACAAATTAAAACAGAAAGTATAGTTTGAATTGTTTGATTCCTTGATAGTTTTGAGAAATGATTTGATAACAAGTTAGAAAATTTATTACAAAACCTTCCAGATTCAGATATGTTTGCTGTCGAGATTGAAGATTTTAAAGGCAAAAGCAAATAATTTCATGAGTTCAAATGAAGTTGCCTGATAAAATAAAAACATTGGAAAAAGAAGTTGATGATGTGTGTTAAAAAAATTATTTACCTATTTAATGTCTCATATCGAAAAAGCTGATAAAATTACTGAAGCGATCAAAGTTGGAAAGAATTAATGTTAGTTTGGCTAATAAAAAAAAAGAATTGTCGGTGCGTTCGACCTGGTGTATTGACAAACATGATGTTGTTTGTTAAAGAACAAATTTTAAAACCTCTAAAAATTATCAGAAAACATCGATATTTGTTGATTTACATGATCCGAATGTGAATAAAAATGCCTTAGATTTTAAAGGAAAAAGACTTAGCAGCGTTAGTAAGGGAATTTATCCGATTTGATGTTAGTTATCCGTAAAAGATCAATTCGATGATCATATTAAAATGTGTTTAAAGAACTAAACAAAAATTACGAGAAATCATAACAAACATGTTAAAGATTTTACAACAGAAGTCTATGAAAAAGTTAGAAGCCAGAAATAGAAGATCAGTAGACGAATGTTTTGGGTGAATTACTTGATAAAGTAAATAACAACTGGAAGAAAAGTATTTTACTGTAATAAATTTAAAGAAGATGTTAATAAATCTTTTGAAAAAATTACAAAATTTCAACAGTCTTTTGATAAGTTCATAGTTTAGATTTACTACCAAAACCTTTGAAAATATTGCTCATAAATTTGTTCAATACAGTGATTCATACGCTGATAAATTCCAAAAATTAGAAAAAACAAATTAATAAGTTCCATCGAAGAAACTTGATTAAAGAATTGATGAGGTAGGTACATTCGCAGGGCTTTATGCATGATGGGTTTAAAATTTTCGTAAACAAAACCCTGAAATTTTCTCTTATTTAATTGTGGACTACAAAAAGCATTCAGGCGATATTGAAAGGGCGGAGTTTAAAAAATTTCTATCCAATTAGTAAACAACATTTGAATGAACCGAATAAAAGAACTGAGTTTAATATTGATTTTGGAGATAATTTTTTGTTCGTCTAACTTCCAGTTATTATATTCTGGAAACTTTAACAAAACAAGATGGTCAAGCATATCTTGGAACTGATAATGTTTAGAATTAATCGATAATTTTTATACCGTTTTTATTTTCTAAGATTGAAGTAAGAAAACACAATAAATTGATAGAAGAAGTCGAAAACTGGTGGCCAAATTAAGCACTATTAAAGGAACCATTCGTTATTGCCAAAAGTGATGTATTTTTCAAACAGTTTTGAATCAACTTTTAAATTTGGACAATTTGAAGCGGTCGGTGATTTAGCACATTTCGGCTTAGATTAGGAATACTTCTTTGAAAATGTAAATTTTCCAATCTATAAAGGTGGATGTTTTTACATTAGTTTCATAAGAACTGAAGACGATGATGTGATTCTGAAGACTGCAACGGAAATGTTATATGCCTGTTGATGGCAAAATTACAATTAACGCGTTTTTCATTAGAGTTCCGATGATTTAAATTACAAAACCACGAGTAAAATTCAGTTGATTGATGAAATTACAAAATCTCAAAAACATTATGTTTAATTTTCTAGATTGGCAATGTATTGAGCAAAAAGGTATTTCCGGAACAACTTATTCGTTTCGATATCACAAATATTTATAGAAATATATTCAATCCCAAGTTCGTTATTGTTGGTTTTAAAACAGGTAGACAGAATAATCAAGTAAAAAAATCCTTCAAAGTTCGATAGTTTGGATGTGAAAAAATATCAGAGTAAAAAATTGAACGGTTCTTATTATCCAGGATGAATTACAAAAATTTAAACATTCTTCAGGAGGTCCTTTTCAGAATTTATTGTATCAGATGTATCAAAAATTTAAGAAGGGTTTACTACAAAAATATGGAAATGTATTACAAATCCTAAAGAATTTTTAGCGAATAGACCTATTTATGTCATTGATACAACAAAGAGTTTGACAAATATTTCTGGTTCAAAGAACGATATAATTATCAATATATTTTCAAAATGTTACAAACGCGATTTGTTATGTGGTTGTGGTTTCTGAGAAATTTTTAGCCTATGATGTGATTAAGAACGATATTAGACCGAAATCCAGTAAAATTTTAGATTTCTTGATTTTTTCATTCCATTTCAGAGATTTTTTATTAAGATTTTAATATATTTACCACAGAATTTCCGTTTATTCGAAACAGATATGAGAAACAGAGATATTGACATTGATTCTAGCAGATTGATTAAATCTGATTTAACTACAATTGATTCTAGATTTTTTCAGTTATTCGCCCCCCACCTAGCAGATTCCAACAACCTATTTCCGATATAAGATTTCGAACAGAAGTTTGAGACAGTTTCAATAAGAAAGTAAGAAAGTAAAAGCAGAAAACAGATATAGTTGTCGGTAATTGTTTCATACGTGTTAAAATCTTTGATCCTCTCATTTCAAACTCAACCAAAAGTCGCGTACGCACGAGTGATGGTCGATTTCTTTCTTAGGATAAAATTCGTTATGTACATATATATAACCAGATTGTGTGGATTATGCAATACAAATTGGCTCTGTTACACTAAATTTTCGTCACGAAAATTCAGCTTTTGTTACATGAGAGCTCTAATCAAGTCAGGTAAGTTCTTATTACGTTATGCTAATATTGCTTATTCTTGTGGTTAATTGTTTGGCACATTTTAAAAGGAAGGTCGTTTATTCATATTAAAGTTTAGTAATTGAATCTTCTTTTTCGACGTTTTACAAGTTCCTTTTCAACAAACCACCAAAAATGCAGTAGATATATTTTTTTAAATTTTATCCATACAAAAGTGTTTATTTGTAGACTACGCGATACCTGAGGTTTTGCATGCAGTTTTAAAAATCAAAGTCCTTATACTACTTAGTAAAAGTGCATGATGTTATATGATGGAGTCCTATGACATGTTTCAAACGTAAGTAGGCATACATCAGGTACACATTATTTTATTAATCATGGTTAAAAAGATCAGAGTTTATCCTCACTTTCACATCATGTTTGCACGTGTAAGAATATTTAGATTAATTATATTTCCATAATTTTAGCTGAGTCTGCTTAGTTTCCCCAATCAAGAAAATATAAATACATATATACCTACTTCGGTCAGAAGGCTTTACTGAAGCCATATTAGAGTATGCCTTGTTGTTTCGACGAAGAGGAAATGTATATAGACCTAATTAGGACTCAAAGACCTATTACGGGCCAGAGGGAATTCCTATTTAACTCGTATATATTTCCGGTATAATAGGGAAATCTTTATTAAGTTTATGTAAAATTTCAAAACAATAGTATGTACGGTCTTGCGTTATATAAATCTCGTTAGTTTTTGAACTGAAGTCTGGGAAGAATGGATCGTTGAGGTACGTAATCCCTTAAAACACTGTTAAAATGCCATGTCATAATGCTAAAGAAGCCCACCAGTTTGGAGTACCTTATGTGAAAATATTTAAAGCTTTGTGGGTCTTCTTACAATTTTTAAATATTATTTACATTGCATTATACGTTTTTTAATTCGTCACTGGCACAGTCTGGAGTAAAAGTTAAATATTAATTTTGTATTTGATATATCCATTACGCTACTTTTGAACCACTGTACATTTAATATTTTTTAATTTAAGCGTAAAACAATGGTTCAGTCAATTTGTCGAACATGAGTTGAAATTCAACAACTGTTTGTCAGGTATATTTGCATTATGAAGCATAAATATGACCACAATGCCAAATTCTAAATTATTCCAGGTGGCTTTTCCAATCTTTTTCTTCATATAATACTTCCTAAAAATTCCTAGAATAATAAAACAATTAACCAAAATGGTCCAGTGTTTCTCGAGATTAGCGATTACCAACACATTTGAAGATTCGTATTTATTTATAAGGTTATACATCAAAGCATATAATGAAATTAGAGAACGTATTGTTGTAAAATGGATTACTTCTGTAATAATGTATTACTTTTCAAGCTTTTAAATATAAGACCAACGTGTATTAACGTCAAAATCATTTAGGCTGTAGGCAATAATGTACAAATTTACACAGCTGTCAAAACCCTACTAATATGATATGTTTTACAATGATTCGTGGGAGGGGATGATCAAAGACTGCGATACGTCAGAGTTTCACTCAAGGCAACTCTTCCTCCGCAGACCGGTATCATGCTACATGACAGAACATGCACAAACACGCCTAGACATGTCTATCCTCTGACATGACACTTCCATACACAGGTGCGGTAAAGTTGATATTGGTCGAAAATTAATACTACCACAGTAAGACACGTTGTGCTATATAGTTTGTAGTCTATATTATATTTGTCACTTCTAAAATAATATTAGAAATTTATTTCTAAATTTTGTTTAAATACGTCACTTTTACTTTTAAAAAGATCATCAATATTTTACCTCCAAGAGAGTTTTATTTAAATAATACTGAATTCTGTATGTCTGACAGAAACCTTGGATCACTTTCATATACACACGAAGATGAAGTTATACAGATAGTTGGTATATTGCAAGTTAGGTAAACGTATTTCGTACAAACGACATCCTGCACTGCAGCTGAGATCTGCTACTTTAACTGCTCAGCTATAAAGAGATGAACTGTAACTAAGACAAATAATAACTGAAATATTGTGAGGGCTAACGTTTAGTTTGCAAAGAACGTCGCCGAGACGAGTTCTCAATCAAAGTTACAGAACAAAAGGTATAAAATCTATTTGCTTGATTTAGCTTTGATTTACGTATCCCAGAGGGGTAACTATGTATTTTCTTAATAAGGTGTAAGTTATGTATCCCAATAGTGCAACCAGTTTATTTCCTTAATTTAGCTTTGAGTTACGAGTTACGAAAGGATACCTAGTTTCTTTGTTAATTTAGGTATAATTTACAGATCTCAAAAAGGTAACCAGTTTCTTTTGCTTAATTTAGCAGTAATTTGCTGATCCCAAAACGGAAACCAGTTTCTTCCCTTAATTTACCTTTGATTAGGAACAAAAAGGGGTAACCAGCTCCTTTGCTTAACTTACCTTTGATTTACGGATCAAAAAAGAGAAAATAATTTCTTACCTTGATTTAAATTTTATTTACGGGCCTAAAAAGACAGTATTAAATAAAGATTAAAATGGGAAAGATTGATAACCCAATTTACCTGATATTGTTCCTATGCTTAATATATGTCTTCGGATTTAATACACAAAACGTGGAACATATAGTAATCCTGGAAACTATGTGTTTCTGTTATTGTAAGACTTAACTAACGCATGTTCCATTAACAAAAACACAATGATGTTCAGTAGAGACTTACATTAAAAAAGCAGACCAACCCACCAGTCAACCATGAGTCTAATGAAGGTCGCTTCGGCTACCAAGTCTGAAAAATGAACTAGCAAGGAAATATAATGAGTCAAACAGATTTTTTTGGTCTTTGGTCAGTTCTACGTGGTGGGTCGGTATAGACCTATTTGACCTGTATTCTGTGCTTTCGTTAATAATTTGTGTTTAGCTATATTAAATGCATGATTTAATAAAGAATGAATTTTACACTCAAAACGGATGTTGTGACATGAGTATCAACAACTTATGGGTGTGATTTGTTTATTTTACCCCAGATTTTAGTTATATGTTGGGTTAGTTATTCATCTGAGGAAGAGACCAGATTGCATATATCGAAACGTAGTGTTATTGATTTTTTTAACCACTAAACCATGGAAAATGCAAGAAAAATGCTGTTTCCTTATCAATGGCGTTTTAGTTTGCTTTATGTACTGAGGCAAACTATTGTATGCATGTTGTATTATATTCAGCTACATGGGTTAGTTAATAATTACATTGAATACATAATGGATAAAATTACCCCAGCACCTCATATTTAGAATAAGGTTGGTGTTTCATTGAAAATGGTTGTTCATAATTATTACTACAGTTTGTGGGCTCAACAACAATTAATTCAGTTTATTTGGAATAGTTAACACATTGAACTAATAATGTAAGATATTGTGAATTTGTAAATTTTGGATGAGATTAAAATGATTCAATTACAATATGGATTAATTTCCTAAAATTACGCTAAATACCAACTTAATTATGGAAATGTGGAAAAAAGTGTGTGTAGTATCTAAATTGATCGGTTTCCCTCTTTGGCTCATAGCACATTACACTGGTGTTTTGTAAGAAGTACGAAAAGCATTGACAGCCGGAAATGACATAGGTGACGTTACCGTGACTAGAACCGGAAGTATAACAAGACGGCAGCTGAGTTGCTTTTCCGGTAGCGGTAAATGTAGGTAAACATTTTACTGAGAAGATGAAAAAAATTTAACGACGTGCTGTAACGAGATTGTGTGCTTTTATTGTTCCAGCTTGAAAGCTTGAAATTTTATTGTATTATACATATGAAATTGCTAGCCCAGGAATAATTGTGTCAAAATGTATTTATTAAGAACAGCTATAATGATGAAATATATTTGAATAATTGTAATGGAAAAGTACATTGAAACAGATCTATTAAGTGGAAGGATACCCAGTGCACTGTCGTGTGGCCAAGCCCAGATCCTATATGAACACAAACCCTCGTTCAGGAAGAGGGAGTCCTTCAGAAAGGGTATGTTGTTTTCCTAAATCTTGACTTTACTCTGGTACACTTAACACTTGATTTGCGTAGAAGTGGAGTGCATGACGTTATGACTAAGACTATCCCTATTAGAACTCATACAGTTACAATCCAAGTTGATCAATAACCCACCAGCTTTGTTAATACAAGTAGACACATAAAACATCAATCAAAAAGGAGTGATAGGAATTTAAGTATAAATTTTGGGTCATCTTATAATCAGAATCGTATAACTCTTGAAGAGAAGAATGTTTTCTTTTTCCACACTTTAATTTAAAATTGCTTCAGGGAATGATGTGTTTCTTATTTATAAAAATGAATTTTGGTTTGAAAAAATTTTAGTGAACGTTACAAAATATATTTAAATAAAAATACGATTTCATTAAGGTATTAATTAATAAAAAGGCTACGTACCTACCGTAAAAACATTATATTTTATCATCAGCCGTTTTTAGGCCTAATTCCTCATGGAATCATTTAAAACATGTTTCTAATTTTTCTATCTTCTATGAAAGTTATCTGAAAGAGCAATGATTTTTTAATGTTGATATCATAAAGTGTTGAGCCTCCAGCGACGGGAATTTAGAGGGTACATTATATACTAGTTACTTGTAATTGGAAAATAAAAACCAAACTTTATTTTAATAAGAAAAGTGATATTAAGTTACATATTAATCACACAATAATAAACATTATTATTCAGATACTTAAATGTAACTTATATTGATATCATAAAGTGTTGAGCCTACAGCGACGGGAATTTAGAGATTTGAGATGGTGAAGAAAGAGAATGATTTCTTATCATTTTGTTCTCACTTAAGTGAGGGTAATGTTGTCTACAGCTAAGAAAGCTCTTTGATATGTTATATATATATATATCAAATCACGTCCCTAAGCGAGTAGAGAGAGGCCTAAACGACTTCCTGTAGAGTCTGGACTACAGAGCGCAGCACCAGTCCCTTCCGGTTCTGGCCATCCCCGAACTCT
The DNA here is from genome assembly GCF_021130785.1 of Homalodisca vitripennis. Lineage (NCBI taxonomy): Eukaryota > Metazoa > Arthropoda > Insecta > Hemiptera > Cicadellidae > Homalodisca > Homalodisca vitripennis. Next base: position 34,728,429 of record NC_060214.1, read on the forward strand.
CCTTTCGTATCCCATCTTCTCTTTCTTCACCATCTCAAATCTCTAAATACCCGTCGCTGTAGGCTCAACACTTTATGATATCAATATAAGTTACATTTAAGTATCTGAATAATAATGTTTATTATTGTGTGATTAATATGTAACTTAATATAACTTTTCTTATTAAAATAAAGTGTGGTTTTTATTTACCAATTACAAGTAACTAGTATATAATGTACCAATAATGTGAATTTTCTTGAGAAGAATAAAACCAGGACACGAGGTTAAAGTCTTCTAATTTGTAAGTTATTGCTCTTAACATTATCGACATGTAAATAAGATCTTATGTCTTGCTACGTTATATTTTGAACGTTACAGTTTTATGAACAGCTGTTGATGTAATCCTCTCTTTCTTTTTTTCTGTTTTTTGATGTAGTTTTTTGAGAATGTCTTGATTATTATATAATGTGTATGAGCAGATTTTGGCAATATGTATAGAACAATGTTACAAATTCTTCAATAATTTTAGGTATTACACCCGTCTGTTAACATCAATAATTCTATCCTCAATAGTTTTACATTACATAAGTATCATCACAATAAAATAAAAATATTTCATTAGTAACGTAAAATGTGTATGTTAAGAAATGTGTGTGTGTTAACTATGTGTAAACAGAAGTTTGGTCGTTTTTAAGGAGAAGTGAATTTCGAAATGTCATAAATTTCATATAAAATTAATTATATTATCTTGACAACTAATAATATTCAATGTATCATAGACATCAAGATGTTCTTAATTACAATCTGTTTTTTAATTATTCATTTTTTAAATAATTATACTTATATATACATTTAAATGACATTACCAATTGAATATTGACGAATTATTCTTTGAATTCAGGATCTGCACACATGTTTAAACAAGTTTTAAATATAGCTATTATTAATGTTATGAGAAATGAATAAGTTTTATAACGTAAATTTAAATATGACTAAATATTTAACATTTTATTAAAAACGAATTTGTACGTAACACTGGCAGTTACTGGCTAGGATACTAGGCTTTGCAAAATCGAAGGGAAAGCTTTTGTAATGTAGTAGGATGGAGTACTTTCCTAGTTTTTAAATATGAGAAATTGCAATTCTAACTATAAAAATAACAAAATATTTTGAACATTAGGTTAACTGTGATGAGAAAAGTTGAATTAATGCGATTGTTGTGTTTAGCTTTGTTTCACCTTCCGGGGAGTGTAAAGTAGTGTTCACTTCTCCACCTTTTGGCTAAGATCAAAGTGTGGGCTAAGATCTTTATACGGTTCTCGATTTTTGCCTTGAGGATCTTTATTAACTGGTTAGGTACCGCCCTAGACGTATCTGGCACCGACCGTATTTCCCAAAAACCCCATCATGGCCCCTCTCCTGGTTTCCACCACCACCGAGTATCGGCCTGTGATGGTCTATAGCGGGAACCAGTTAAATAAATTACTTTGCTAATTACAGACAGCGCATTTTCGTAACAAATTTTGTATCAATTAAGCAAAAACATTTACCGTTTCTACTTTGTTCTTTCACCAATATATGAACTTTAAATAAGAAAGACGTCACATGTGGGAAATGCAATATACATTTTAACACGTTATAACATTTTTTCATAGCATTATATTTTTCCAGTAGTTGATGGTAGGAGTGAACACTAACTGTTTTGCAAAAGAAAATTTCAAACATGTTCCGAAACAAGTGATAAAGAGTCGTTGTTTCGGGTATAAAGGCATTCCCGGTGTCCATTGTTTCTCTTTTGTCACTGTCACTCTTGTTTCATGGATGGTCAGCTCAATGTCAGGGAACAGGTCTTGTAATGTCACAATAAACGTTTCAAGCATTTCTTTGGAAATACCTCAGAGGAAAATACCTTCCGATATATCAATTACGTGAAAGTTACTGCCTCGGGATTGAGAAGTATTTCTTATTCGTACTATATTGCTACATGAAGACAGTATTAAATCTCAAACACCTTGCAGGTTTTTTTTATTAGAAGTGTACAAGAGTTATTAGACCTTTTTATTGTGGTCCAAAGGGTTTTGTTTCGAATTTCCTTTTAAACTTTTTAGATATGCTCAGTTTATTGATCAGGTATATCCCTACCGTGTATTAACGTAGAAGAAACTAACAGTAAAATAATTGTTTTGTTGTTTTGTTCTGTTTTAGTTTTTAAAAAAACTTTCGGTCACAGTAATTTAATCATACAACTTCTGAAGACATGAAGGATACAAAATAGTATTTAATTATTTCACGAGAAATATTAGGAATTTGAAGCAGGTGTTTCAGAATTCTTTTAACTAGAGAGATTGTGATATCGTTACGATAGTGTGGGATAATTTTCCAGATAGACGAGGCAATCCCCGATACAAAGGGAATGTGACCGAACATGCGAGATCCCTGAAAGTTAAAAAATTGGGAGGAATGGAGGAACTCGAGCTCCAGAGATCAGTTACGGGGAAAGTACTACACCTTCGACGTCGAGGTCGGCACCTGTTTTGACCAAGAAGAAACCGTGTCAGGAATCTACTTATCAGGCCTTGTAGAGAAGTGCGTACCCACATGAAGTACTTAAGTGTGAAGAAGCTCGTTATCCCTAAATTAGGTTGTGGCTACGACGGTCTAAACTGGAAGATTGTTGGATGAATGTTGGAGAAAGTCTTCGAAGATGCGGGAATCGATTTTACGATTTGTATTTTCACTCCTTGGAAAAACGAGAGGAAGCAGACAGACATGGTCCAGAGGAAGGTAACGTGCTGTCCCCCTTGAACCCTGAGGATACTGTCTGGGGTAAAACAGGAGAAATGAGAGAGCAGAGTAGTGTAACGAGAATGTGGGAGAATAATCCAGGTGTATGGGCAAACCTCCGATACAAAAGGAATGTAACCAAACACTAGAGATCCCTGTCAGTAACAAAAGGAATAACAAGTGAATAGCGCGGTTGGAGAGTGAGCCCTCAGCGAGTTGGGTCAGTTTCTTTGATCCGACTGTCACACCCCTCCATACATGAGCGTTGGGTGGGTACGTTGACCCTTCTCCACTTGCCTATTAGGTTCTGGAAGCTCCATCAATTTTAAAAGGAGCTGTGGCGACGCAGCGAGCCATTGGAGTTTTAGAAATGAACTTGTGAAGTGACAGAATTAATGGTAATACTCGTGATCATAACATATGGATATATGGATATGTGTTCATAATCATATACTGTGTATTTGTTAAAAAGGCTCGTGTGTAATTAGATAGTCACTTTAGTTTGTAGTGAATTGAAGTAGTATAAATTAGTAACGGTTATTGGGTTTTGTAAACAAGCAGTTTATGTAAAGTCAGCCTAGTTTAAAGTTTATTGATATTATAATTATACTTATTTATAAGGTAAATAAATATTTAGTGGATTTAACATTAACCGAGTGTTTCGTTTAAGCAAATCAATAACAATATGAATGTTTTGTATAATGTACAGGATATACAATTTAAGGAAATGAAATTTGTTATGTATAGTAAAGTTAATTTTCTTAAGAAAATTATTGAAATATGTAATTTTATTAAATTGTATATTTAATTAAAAACATAGCGTTTGATTACCCAATATTAAATTAAAACATTTCATTTCCTGTAATTACAACCCATATTGTTAAAATTTCATATTGTCATAATCAATCTTTCTTATTTGGGTTTGATTTGAAAATTGCCTAACTGTTCTTTTTCGAGTTCCCGTAAATCCTCATGGAGCAGTAAACAAATTCTACTTGTTTTATCTTCAACGATCTCATCTTAAAGGGCTAAGAATTTTAAGCAAAATAATATTTTCCCAACCAAAAATGGAATGCCTCATATTTATTTTTCCCTTGTGTTAAAAGAAGCGTAATGACAATAATACCGGTTTGAATGGGCCAGACTGTTTAGAATGTATCTTGGACATTCAGGATCAAGCGCCAAACAGAATCTAATGAAAAGAGCAGTGATATGTGAGATAACCTCTGTGTCAGCCTGGCCAATCATCAGAGCCGATCACAGCAAATTGTGTTGCAAGTTGGCCTGCTGGCGGATCAGGCTGATGAGTTGTTATTGGCTTATTTTGACAATTCGATATTCCGAACATATTAGCTGCATTTGTAGATAATGAAGGATTTCCAAAATGAGTTCTTTACATCTTGCCCACACATTCTACTTCGAGTTCAATTTCATACCTTCCATAATGTACCTACTACATATTATACATTAGCTCACGATTTACTGATTGCGTGGAAACTCCTTCAATTGCCATTCAACTCAAAATAAAAATAAACCTTCATGAACAGTCAAATAAACCTAAAACCACGTGCTGCTATCTTCTCAAAGCATTGAAAATGCATGAATTTGGTTGCTTTTTATTAACTGACATGTCAGTACTTTCAAAAACTTTTCCTACTTTCAATATCTTCCGGGTGGCAAGCCAGCTCTTTTGGAGCTATGTACTACTCGTACAATTAATTGATTTAAGTTCACACTACAGTTTTTCTATGTTCGCCTGCAAAAAACAAACGCGTATTCTGTAATTTTTAATGAAGTTTTAAAAGGTATGTTACTCTTTTGCCCAAGTATTATCAATCACATCAGAAACTTCTTTGATAACGCGCATAAAAATGCTAAATTATGCTAATACAGTGAATAAATTGTAGAGAATCGGAAATCAAGATTATCTAATATTTTACTCATAACCAAAAGATAATGGTTATGTAGGTGTTTAGTCACATGTTCCCTATGTCAAGAAACAAACGTATTAAATTGATCTTTCGTCATTGTTCCCCAGAAATGAATATTTCAGATATAATTTGATGATTTGTTTCCTGTGCTTCTTCATCTTTATTAATATAACTTTATATCACCATGATATTGATTGTTTCTGAATATTAACCAAAACATTGTTTCAATTTTATTTTCAAAATTCTTATAATACCCATAAAATCAAACTATATCGTTACTTTTATCACCTGTGAAGTTATTACAAAAATTTTATATTTGTTTCATTGATCAATTTCGAGCGATTCTTTTTTGGCTGATTGAATGGAATTAAGGCCGGGACACACATAACCGCACCGCGCCCGACACGTCAGTCGGCCGTGTGCTGGCCGTCATACGGTGAAAGAATTTTGCAGCGCAGTTTTCAACCTGCCAAGTCCACACATGTCCGCACCGACACCAGACCGTCGTGGCCCGCACCGTGCCCGCACCGTCACCGATATGTTTTAGTTTGAATTTTGACGGGCACGGTGCGGTCTACGAGCGGCATCATATGTTGTGTTTACTGTTGCGTTCTTCTTTTTAAAAACTATTTAAGTATTCTACACGTTCTATTTTATTGAATTATTTAGTATAGCCTACTAACTCTACATCCTGTGTTCGCGTACAAAATCATATTTATTTATAAAAGTATTACATTTTCTTACCTTAGAGTAAACTAGTCATATTTTCTTATTGTACATATTTTATTATTACAACAAATTCGAAAACCATGTTGTACATTAAGTGATTTAAAAAAAACTAAATTCGAAATTATGAAAAATCTATAAACATTTTTTCATTAATTAAAAAAGTAACAAGCATGTAATTATTTGCACAAAATATATTTTTCTTTGATGTATTGAAGTTACTTGATACATTTATTCCGGTATTTTGTAAGGGTTATATTTAGGAATGTTTTCTATGACATTTTTATTTTTTATTCTTTTCACTTCAATAAAGTAAAAATAAAAATATTTTATTTACAATCAGATTTTCAAGCAAGAAAAACTCATGTTAAAAATAAATAATAATAATAATAAATCATTTTTTCCCCAAAATAACAAACTGAAATATTACAAATAAATTATTATTGCCAGTGCTTGGTAATAAAATAATACTATGACATAACGTATTTACAATAGCAGTAAATAACAAACACAAAAAAATGTTTTCTACTTACTTTATTTCTCATTTATGTACTTAGAGTAATAACATATAAAAATTAGGTTACATCCTTTTAGATTTTTCTTTTTTTTTAACTAATAATTAGGCCAATTAGATTTACAAAATAAGGGAAAATTTAGGTACCCCATAAGGCTGTGCCTGTGTTGGGGATACTATTTACAAAAAGTCTAAAAAAAATAAAAAAAGCGGAATCGAGCAAGAATGAAATGATAAAAATGAGTTATTGTAGCTTATGTAGTAAATAATGTACTATTACGTTTTCAAAGTTTAAATTTAGTATAACTAGTGTGCTGTATTATTAACAAAAAGGATTTATGCATGATTTACAATTCAAATATGCTGTATACATGTAACATTAAATATTATATTATAAATAATTATTTTATAATGCTCCTAAAATGTCTATTTAAATATTATTATAACTTAGCAGACAAGACTAAACCATACTCTAATTCTTTTAGAAAATATATTTATGTTTCTACTATTTTTGACTAATTCTGACAATAAATTATTTGTCCTAGGAGCTATAAAAAAGAAAAACATTTTGTAAAATCTGTTTTTTGTATGTTCTCCAGTATATATTTTACAAATATTTGTTATGTTTTACAAATTATTATAAACGGGCTTGCAACATGGCAAACTTTCTGGCATCACACTATAGCTCTTGGGTTTAATGCAAAAAAACACCAAATATACTGTTTATAGTGTATTTGACCGAAATTAACTGCAATGAAACACAATGAACAAGAATTATAGGGATAAACAATATAACCAAGATAATGGTCTTTACAAATTTTACATACTAGCTGATTGTACAAAGCTTTACTGTAGCATTGCAATGTTTCATTCACCACAACGATTAATAAAAAATAACAACAATGAAATTAAACAATTATCTCAAGCAATACTTAATCTTCCGAATTTTTTTTTTAAGTATCTGTCACTTCGAATTCAAAACAACATGCTCCAGTACAAACAGTGAGATTGTTGCGCTCGGACTGCATACGGACATATTGTTGTGGCCTCACGGTAACCGAACCGAGCCCGCACCGACACTCGGACCGACTCACGTGTCGAGCACGGTGCGGATATGTGTGTCCCAACCTTAAACAACTGTTCATGCAATCACTGAAATATAATGATTTATTTTCCAAAATTTCAAAAATACGTTATGAAAGATTAGCTTAGAACTCTTTTATGTTGGAATTGTTTTTTATAGTCAAGGTATAAAATTTTGAAAAAAACAGCGGCACCTTCGAGCGTTTGGTTGGTATGTGAACAACAATTACAAATTTTGTAAGCATACTATATGTGTACAAAGTTTAGTATCGATTTTTTGTTACGGGTAACTGCCCAGTTCACAATTCCGAGTTATACATTACACAATCCCTAACATAAAAATGTCGGATTTTGGAGGTTTTGTGAACTAAGGGCCGTTATAGGAGAAAATACAAAAAGGAAATTCCGTCATTAGAGTTATTACAATAAGCTGACTTCTATAAAATCCTAAAAACCTAACACAGAATGGCCCTTAGAATAGCAAATGGACGGAATGAGAGTTTTAATAAAAGAAATGGAGTGTAATAACATGTTGCCTGCATGTTAACAATTGCTATAGGACAACAAGATTCATTGATTAAAGTTTGTTATTGACGATGGAAGGTTTGAATGGGGACTAAGATTTCGGATATTTGCCATCGCTATTTGTTACAAAATGTATAACATAAAGTTTCGAAGATTGAAATTTATACTCTTCGTCAGGTGAAATGACAGTTTGTACATAAAAGTTACAACGTGCAACAATGGACTGCCACGTAAAAAAGAAATAAAAAAGAGAATGAAAAAAAGTAAAGCATATCTGAAATCTGCCTATACTCCAGACAGGAGAAAAAGAAGCCAAGAATTTCATAACATGAAAAGGCTTTTGTAACACTGATGGTCTGAAAATCATCACGAGAAACGGTATGAAGGCGATATTATTATCGCGTGGCGAGGAGAATTTCTTTAAACGCAAATTTTTTGAGGCTTAATTCATAAAATTAGCAGATCAACAGATAAGTCAACCTTCGGTTGAGATTAGGTCACTTTGGATACCAATGATAAAAAAGAACTATCTAAGAAACCTAAAACTTGTAACAATCAAACAAATCTCAACCAACTAAATTCGTACACATACCACGACATGAAGGTCTAGGACCAAACCTTAGGTCACTAACCTTAGGGCAACTTCCAGTCACATTGTTCCCAATAAGAAACCGCGATGCCGCAGGAAGTGCTTTTATTGTTAGTGTTTCACTTTTGGCTGCGCTGGTGTGACACATATTTGTGATCTTGACTTATCGTGCTTGTGACTGTGCAGTCACAATGCCTGGGTCCATTTCTTCTGGAATTAAGTCCATTTACTCCAAAAATGAGGAAGCCAAAGGATTTAAAGTCATAGTTCTTATAAGATTAAAACTGCGGTCATAGCATTCCAGTATTAAATACTACTCCTAATTATATACCGTCAAACTAAGAATCATAACATTATAATTTTGATTATATTTAAAATTGTATATTACGTTAGTCATATTAATGGTTCTATATCATACTTTGCATAAGTTCGAATTGTTCTATTATTACCAAGTTCAATAATAGAACAATAATAAAAACCAGCACAAAAAAGAGTTCTACAAAAGAAGAGTAACTTATAGAGACTGACTAACGCATTGAATTACCCAGTATGGATCACTTCTGGCTGGTTTATACCTTCCAGTTGAACCCACCACTGGGCACAGTAAAAACAGATGTGTCACTTAAATCTGGGCAACCTTATGTATGTCCAGGGGCGGCACATCACTAACCGCAAATGTCGAGATTCTGGGGTTCATGGGCAATTCGATAGGTCTAGTATACTGTGGAAGATGACTGTTGGAGTTGGTGGGGTTTGTTCCCTAACCTCAGAGGTTCTTGCTAGCCTCAACAAGGGTGTTTGTCACTCCCTGCCTACTTTTACTGGAGAGGCTGATTCAGAGCTGGCCTCCTCTTCTTCCGGGGAGACATGACTTTGAGATGTAGTGCCTTAATTCTTCCTCATGGATCTCGATAGGAGGCGACCCCTACGCCCTAACCTTACCCATCCTGAATATCCTGTCACTCCGGAAGCATAGAAAAGGTTTTTACAGGACTAATTGCATTTTGTAAGCTTCTTGTCCTAAGGAAACAAAAACCGTTGAATGGTGATGGGAGATAATGAATGCAACATTTTGATTACTACATATACACTATTTTGTATAGTTATATTAATATCACAGCAAATTATGTACACTATCACGATTTTACTCAATTTATATCTTTCTTACAAAGTTATAAAATTTTACAACAGTATTAGATTCTATAATTTGAAATTAACTGTAACTAAGTTACAATCTTTTTATTAGTTTTCACAAACAATAAATTAAGAGTGAAATGATAAATCAATACAGCTCATTGACTCTTACAAAGTCAAATGTTTACTTCCCATCATTTAAAGTCTAAAGAACTAATAAAACTGTCTCATAAATGGAAAACTTCGTTTATGCATGGTCTTGCGCAAGGGCTGTTTTATGTTTTCACTCCGCAAAAGTCACTTAATGGGTCAATAATATTGTTTACGAGCCTTCACCAGTTTTTTAACGCTGTACTAAAAACTTCATCAAAATGAAACTGAAGTTTTAGATAATATTGTAGAGTATTAGTATTTTTATTGATTAAGTAATTTATGTTTGAAAATTTGAAATTTAAATTATGCTTGTAATCAACACTAATGCAAGGTTGGAGTACGCTACATTACATGTCGTGTCGTTTGCATGCCAAACCACCACATTTTAGTTAGGTTACATGTGTTGCTATGAAAAATGTTAAAATTTCGTATGATTTTTCCAGTTTGATACAAATGTATATATGTAGTGATTTTGCCATATACATCATGGTTACCCGTAAGATAAATGTAAAAACTGTTCATAAACACAGCTAAACCCCGCAAACTGACATTCACTATTGTCCACCTGGGCGTTGCCTGTATAGAAACAAAACTTCATGGAAAATTTCAAGTGTAGGTCAAGTAATTCTCGAGATATCGTGTGAAAAGACAGTAAAAAATGGAATTTTCCCATCCTTTCGAGTTATAAGCTTCGCCAAGACTCAGTAATAACTACAAGTAACGGTTTTAAATTCCCTAACGGGGTTTGAAATTATATTAACACATTTAAATGTACCAATAAATATGTCATGGTATGGTAACAAATTGGTATATTTAATTTTACAAGCATTCATAATATAAGTCTTCCTGTAAGTCAATCTAAAGGAAGTCAGTTTAAAAGTACAGGAGTAACTAAGTTACTGGTGATTGTTAACACAATTTTCCTTCCTGTAAAGTCACGGTAGTGTTAGGTTTGCGATTATGTGACTTTGAAGTAGATACTGAACCACCAAATAAATACATCTTATTTTTGTTGTCATACAATTTTGTCTTATGGATTCCCGAGTAAATGTTTGATTTTATTTTCTGATAAAAAAGTAAAGTAAAAGTATTTTTCTAAGTACTCCTTTTTATTCCCTTATTTCAATAAGATTCTCTTCAACAAAATAAGTTTATCTTATTTTTTTAGTTTTTTTATTTGTTGGGATAAAACTTTCTTTTCCTTTGTTAATAAACTATTACGACCCAAATAGATGTATTTTTAGTTTTTTTTATAGTTTTGTTGAATATCCATTGCAAATTGATATATTTATTATAAGTTGTATTTTTTTATACTGATATACAAAACTTTCATCCGTGCCGGTGTGATTGTGTTTTTCGTACTTGTGACTTGTGCTCGGGACTTGCATTCTCTGAAGTGACAACGCAAGGACTGGGCTCCAAGAGGCTTTTGGGTACGATTGAACCCTTTTCTTTTTCCATATTTCTCTAATTTATTTTAGTATGTGTTAATACCTCCCCCACCTGACGAAGATGATAGATTCCAATCCTCGAAACGTTGTTGTGCTATTCCTTTTGTAACCATAACGATAGCAAATGTCCGAAATCTTGGTATTTGTTTTCCTGTGTTTACACTCTTAAGACATTGATATACCTTCACGGTACCAGCGGTAGGTCTTTGCAGCCTAATAAACCTGTCCGAGACGGCATATGCCATGTCTCAGCCAGCTGGCGGGAAAACAAGTTACTTTTACGTAAATTACCTATGTAATATCACGTGATCGCGTGACGCTGGCCAGGTCACGTGATACACACACCGACTCAACTATTAAACACCTAATGTCAGTCAACTGTGAAGTTTTACACTTGCATTTCTCTCGCTGTAAACACTGATTTGCGTTTTAAAAACTAATTTAGGATGTAACACTGTGATAAAATTTATTTTTAATATTTGAAATAATTATGATTTTTTTTTAAATTATCACTTTTTGTTAGGGAACAGTCCAAACGATCCATTACTTTAATGAAAGGAGAGAAACATTTCTGTGTTTAAAATACTAACCACGCGGGGTTGGCAGAGTACAGTCTTAAACCATACTATATGATAGCTGCATAACCCTTCCCCATTATCCATTATGGTGTGCATGATTGATTGTTTTATCGAGAGCTAAAGATGGAGAACTAGAATGACTTGTATGTACTCTGCAAGATAGTCTCTGGCAAAGATTATCCATGTTAGTGATCTTAGTGAAACATGATTTAGATTTCATTGCTACATTGTACGAAATCTTCACTATTACGACACACTATCAAGCCCCAACTGACATATGTCAACCCTGTCTGCCATACGACCAAGTCCGATGAAATATGAACCAAGTCAGAGAAGTTTTAAGGCAGAGTTCTTAGTAAGGTGAGGAAATCTTCCTGCTTATTATAGGAATCAAGACATTGTGAGTTGTCTTAAAAAGCCATACGATCTTTAAATTATGCACAAAAAAACAGGATATGACAATTTTAACATATAAAACAACGTAGGATTCCTGATTGAGTAAACATTAGATGTACAGTAGAAAGATAAGTGGTCTTTATCTTGGCCATCATTGGACTTTATGTAACAATAATTAACTTTCTAATACCTTTCTGTTAAGTGTAAGTTCTTCATAATGCTGGAAATATAAAAACTATTGGTTAGAGGATTACTTGAAAATAATAATTATAGGCCGTATGTAGCCAGTGAGATTGTCACCGATTGGAGTATTGCCTTTATTATTAATTTAATTTTGAAATAAGAGAAAAGGTGTTAGATTTTAAATAAATAGGCTTTATGTATATAACTGATATATTTTTTATATATTTAAAACTATAATAAATGTATAAAGAATAACCGAATGTCATTAGTCTTGTTCATGCGGTCAAAATACAACTTATCATGATACCATATCATACTGGGAAATGGCAACTGTAGGCCAGAGTTGGGTTGCTGACTAGATTACACTCATATCAGTGAACTTGATAGGCTGGAGTTTATGTTTGTTTAACAGGACACAACTCGTAGATTAGAGTAGTAATGACACTCCGCTAATACAGTTTCCCTACAATATACCGCTGACATGGGACTTTTATTTGATGTTTTAGTGAAATTGATATAATTCTGTAGTAACATTCTAAAAACTGTGACCGATAATACTGATAATTTGAAGAATTCTAAGGCACAACAATATCTAGCGATTGGAAATAATAATATGTAAAACAGATTTTCATTTATCTAATTATATTTAATAATAATGAGAAACAATTACCATCGTGGTTACTTGATAAGATATAACTTTTATGCATTAAGAATTTATATTTCTTAGTAATTTCAGTTTGCTTTCATCGTAAATAATAATTATCAATGACATACATATGAGATTAAGAAACGAGACTAAGTGAGTGTACGCGCGCGCGCGCACGTGTGTATGAATTATCTAAGTCACAATTTATATATAAAAAATACTAAATCTGTAGGAAAGTTTGTAAAGGGAGCTTTACCTACATTGTTTATAAAAATATGAATTCAGTTTTAACTCAAAACATCAGCGAGTTGTGTGTTTAGTATGGGTCACATATTTGCCAAGTATTTAATATTATAACTTTTGTTACAGTTGATTTTGTTGCCTTTGCAAAATAAATAACTGGACTTTTTATTTTATTTGAAATAGCTTTAGAAAGATAACTAGGTAGACGTCAGGTATCAGGAGAACAGGGATGTTAGTATGCCAAGTTCCCGTGTTTATGTAACATTGGCTGTTACTGTTCAAATGGGATTTCCTTGCGCTGATTGTATTCTTCTGTTTATGTGACGGAACTTTGCATTACGTATAGTAAAATCCTTGTCTTGAATCTTAAGGGTTTAGAAGAATTAGTGGTTCTTCAATTTACCCTCATTCCATCCTGATACATTCAACATTTTATTAAGGATTACACAAACACTTCCACATACTACTACGTTTACACCACCCAATGTAATATCTCTGGTATTTCGTATCGCATACTAGAATGTCGTATTTATGTTGTACAGTCCTGGCGCTCCACCATATTTACAAATCAGCTGTGTTGATACATTAAATACAGTAAGAGCACAAATCACTTACGAACACGAGCCAATATAGATAGAAGAGCTGGATTTGTTTAAGAACGAAAAGAGTGTTCTAATACTACAAACGCGTTACAACGCTTGATAGAACTGTACGGTCAAAGACACAAGTTCAATAACTCAGCTCTCCTTAAAAAATATAACTATCATATAAATATATCTGCATGAAAAATTTTAAACGCCTTTTAAATACATCGTTAAAGGCCACTTTGACGCCATTTTAATTCTTACTTCCCTTCCCGTGAAGGGAAGGGATATAACATATCCCACATATCATGACATATCTATCCGTATATGTCATGAAGTGGTTTTATACGCCACCAATCGATGTGGTAGCTTGTGACGCAGCTTGGCGTGTGCTGGAATTCGACGTGACTGACCGAGAACCTAATTGCGTGTCTACTGAAAGAGCAAAATTGTCAATAACCGTGAAGTAGCCACCAGGTGAACAAACAGAAGACATAATAAAGCTGGTTTTTAGCTACTGTTGCCGGTTTAAATGTTTCTTACTGAGTAAATGTAACGCAGCAGTAACTTTATACTGACTACATTGCGTAACTGTAACACCTTTAAATTCAAACTGAACTTTACTAACGTTAAAACTGATCGCAAACATGAATTTTAGTTATTAAAAAACAATACAAGTAAGAATTACACAAATAACGCTAACATTTATTACCTTTAAATACTAACTAGTAATTACACATTTTTGAACTAAATTATTGTTATAATAACTTATGTGTACTTTAAGCATAGCACGAAAATAATGTAAAATTAATTTTTTTATTAAAATAATTTACAATCCAGATTCAGTTGGATCTCATGTCACTTAATACTACATGAAAATGAAAAATACCCTACTCGAAGAAAGAAATCTGGTATCAGGAGAACAAGGACGTTAGTATTCGAAGCCCACTTATATTTATATAACATACGCGCTTACTGTTCAAATGGGATTTCCTTGTGCTGATTGTTTCATTCTGTTTATGTGACTGAACTTTGCTTCAAGCATAGTAAGTCTTTCCCTACAATGCTGAGTTTTCAGAAAACATCGTGATTTTTCAGTTTAACATATTTGCATATTTATACGTTTCTACATTTATTAAGGATTACAAAAACACATCCAAATACTACTTTAGTAGGAGAGTGTATATACTGCCTTGTACCACATAGAATACGAACTGACATACGTGAGTTGTCCAAGGAAAAAATCAACTGTCGTAAGAAAACCAAAATATTGATAATTTTAAAATCACAATTTTATTTTTCTACGCATTGGATGTAATAAATTATTGGTAATCATTAGTAATTATTTCATAATGGCTCTTTATATCATATTAGTAAGGTTTGTCACACTTACTAGTTTATTTAACTTACCAGGAGTTCTAGATTTCCTATGGTTTATGCAAATTATTAATTTCTTGCTATTACAGTGTGGAATGTAATTATATTCCAAATTATATTATCCTTAGACAGAGTAAGGGGACTTCTGTACTAGTAGTTAGAGGTAACGGAGCCCAAAGGTATTTCCTGTATGTTATTGAGTAATACTGTAAAACTATGTGTTTGTGTAATCCTTAATAAAATTAAGGAACGTATCAATATGCAAATTTAATTGAAGCGTCATGATTCTAAAACCTCAACATTTTAGGGAAAGATTATACCATGCTTGATACAATTTCCATCATTTAAAGAAAATAATGGATACATTTCTTTGAGAAACAACGTAGCATGTCGATCATTAGTCCTAAAAAATACAAAAACTTATAAGTAAGGAAATACAATAGAAAAGCCGCGATTTCGTCTAAAACCTCAAGATTCAAGAGAAGGGTTTTACTATACGTTATGCAAAGTTCCGTCACATAAACAGAAGAATACAATCAGGACAAGGAAATCCCATTTGAACAGTAAGCGCGAGTGTTACATAAATACACGGAGACTTGGCATACTAACGTTCCTGTTCTCCTGATACCTGACTTTTACCTAGTTGTTTTTATTAAGGGTATTTAAAATGCAATAAAATCTCCAGTTATATCGTATATTTTGGAAACGTAACCAATTGACTTTAAAAAAAGTTAAAATTTTATATACTTGGAAAATATATGGCCCATATAAAAAACACACAATACACTGAGGTCAATTAAAACTTAATTTTAAATTTATATTCTTATTGAACAAAGTAGGTAAAGTTCCCATTATAAACTTTCCTACAAATTTAGTAATTTTTTCTTTGTAAATGGTGACATATATATTTATATATATTTGTGTGAAATATTTGTAAATAAAATGTAAAAAGTGTAAGTTTACTAAATTATATTTAATTAAAAAATATAATTGCCTGTCATAATTATACATGTCATAAATGTATAAAAAGTGCCCGATACAGTATTAGTTAAATTTATTATTTCGGCTCAATTACATAATTGCCTGAAGTTCCCACTTTAAATTACTGTAATTTACGATTAGTTTTAATGTTTTTACGTTTTCAGGGATGTAATTTTAAAGGTTTTAAAAACCGACATATTTGTTGTACACTTCTTGTGGTTCACAAAATACATACGTCTGCCGTAATGAGACACTAATGTAAGGACACAAATCAGTTCCACAAATATTAATGACAGTTTTCGAAGAACTTCGGAGTTAGTATTTGTATTGTACATAGTATATGCGCAGGAAATTAAAACATGTAAGGAAACCATATAAAAGGTGTTTTACAAATTAAAGTCGCTGTTGTTACACAAGAACTCGAGTAGAACTGGTCCCTAGGGTTCTGTACACCTCAGGTGTAGAGACAACCGGGATAATTGTGTAAGTGAAACTTTGCAGCCCACAAGTTGAACTGATACACTTCCTACCTCGGAGCTGAGACTAAGTTTAGACTCCATATTGTTGTACTGTATTCTTTTTATATACGACAAACTAAATAATCAATATTATATGTTTATCTTTTCATATTAATTACAAAGTTTGTAAAATTTGCCACGTAATTTTATCTTCACTATTCAAACTTCACCACTTTTTTCCGAAGGGAATTTGTCTTAAAGCTTCCTTAAAAGTAAAACGCAGTAACATCTCTAAATTTTTAAAAGTTTTAGAAGAATTTAATTTATTTAGGACTTTATAAGTTCTTCCCACATCTATTAGTAGTAAGATATATCCTATTTCAGGAACGCTCTGTTCCATCTGTATATGGGCATCGTCTATATTCGAATAACCTTTATCATAATTATAATGCGTGATTTGTAACTTTTATAAACAAAAGCATACACAGTTATTACGTTGATTAGTACTTTTTCCGTGTAAAAAAGTATATATATATATATATATATATATATATATATATATATATATATATATATTCCCTACAACTAGGAATCATTATTTCTTTAGTTTCGCTAAGGCCGCAATTTTGCGAAATTTTCATCCACAATAAGCAATGTATTTTAAAACATACAATTGTTAAATTTCTGATTTTTGTACCATAAAATATTATATTTAAATCTAACAAATTTTCATATTCAAATATGAATTTTCATTATATGCCAAGTAATGTAGTTTTAAAAATTTCCTTCACAAATGAGGCTGTCAGTTCCAAAGTGACATAAGCGACATTTTTTGTATTTTTGCTTTTATGTGTCTAATGGGGTCTTTGAAGGGTAAGCTACAATACCAAAGTGACTTATGAAACATAAAACGGCAGTAGAGTATTTTTTCCCCCCACTAGATTTGTTTTGGCAGCACTGCTCCCCCACCCAGGAACTATCATAAAACTCAAAGTCAAAGTCAAAGTCAAAGTGTTTATTTGTCAATTAACAATTAACATTGCATGACAATGGTCAATAATTTACAATAATAATAAAAACAAAAGATAAAATAACTAAACATCTTATTTGTACATTAGATAATCTCTTACAGAGTAAAACTCTCCATCAATCAAAAAACACTTGTCTTTTTCTAAATTTGCTAACAACAGTTTCTGCTTTTATTTCCAGTGGGAGACTATTAAATAATTTGATTGCTGAAAAATATAACTGGTTTTCAAAAAATGAGGTACGGTGTTTTGGTACAGGTATACAGATGGAGTTTCTTAAGTTGTAATGAGTAGGAGAATCAGAGGTAAAAATGTGCATATTTTTCTTAAAGAAGGTTAAGGTTTCGAGTATGTATAGGCTTGGGAATGTAAGAATTTTGTTTGATCGGAAAAAAACCCCTGCATGATTGACTTCTTGCCAGCCCTAATACAATCCTTAGAGATTTCTTCTGCAAACGAAAGATGTATAGGGTCTTTGTGTTTTCAGAGCCCCATATTGGAAGTCCATAAGCAAGATGTGGGTAAATGCACCCATAATAGCCAGCCAGAAGAATTTCAGTACTAGAAAAACTGGAGAGTCTACGTAATAAAAATATGCCGCTGCATAATTTCCCACACACCCTGTCCATGAGAAGGTGAAAGTTCAGGCTTGAGTCCAAAATCACACCCAAGAAGTTGGTAAATTGTGACGAGTTAATAACGGAATCGCCTAAAATAATGGATGAACTTCCACTATCACCATTCATGGGTGCTCTAATATTAAAATCCAGGAATGTCGTTTTTGCAGTGTTCACAGTAAGGTGATTTTCTTTCCATCCATTGAAGAAGACAGCTGCCTTGTACAAAAAATATCATATTCCAGGTTTTCCCTATTTTTTATGTGACATATTGAAAGATGTGTCGTCAGCAAATAAGCACAGATTTCCTCCGCCCATACTAGATGAGATGTCATTAACAAATAATAGGAATAAGACTGGGCCAAGGACAGAGCCTTGGGGTACCCCTGACTTCACTGTTTTCACAGAGGATACTCGATGACTCAAGCAACCAGAGTGGTCAACAAAGGGAATTTCAACTACCTGGCTACGCCCCATCAAATATGAAGACACCCAGTCAAAGCCGTGGAGTGAGTCCAAGTGATACAGCTTCTGGCCAGTAATGTCGACAAACAACAGGGTCCAATGCGAACCAGTATCCGACTTGAAAACTAGAGGATTGTCACTAATGCATAGAAATGCATAATCCGAATTAAAGAAATTTAACTCCTTTAGGTGGGCATTCACATCAGCAGAGCTGCCATGCTTTATTAGTTGAGTCAGTGTTGGACCCAAAAAAACAACTTTAGATAAGCTGTCCTTGTTGTTTTGCTCAAAAGACAGAAAGTAGGAATCAAGAATTGAGTCATCAATCCATCTACTATTCAGCCAGGATTTTTGTTCTAACTCAGCAATAGAAGATCTCAGCTCCGTCACAATACCTGTCAGCTCTGAGTTTTGCAGATTGGAAGCAAATTAGATCTGATTTTAGCTTATCAAGAACACTATTCCTGTCAGTGACCAAAGATTTCAATGACAAGCAGTCATGTGTCACATTCTCTAACTTGGTTTTAGCATTAGTTAAGCTGGAAGACAAGGTGCTATTTTCTCTTAAAATACGGTCCTTTTCTTCTCGGATAACGTCTAGCTCATTAAATGATTCATTTAAGTCAGATCGCCTCCGTTGTTTTTCTTTTTCAAGTCTGGACTCAAGAGTTAAAATATTACCTTGAAGTTCCTTAATTACAACTTCAGAATGTGATGTAGTACTCAGTGATTCATCTAATCGCTTAAGTAAGTTGGATATATTTAGCACAAGATCAGATAAAGTAATGTGAGGATGATTCGCTTCTAACTTTTTTAAATTCGTATACAGGCTCGTGACAAGGGACTCGGTATCATCGTTAAGATTGTTTGTATCTGTAAATATTTCTTCTATTACAGGCATTGCGACATTTGACATGCCACGAGTAATCACCATTTTAAAGAATATGGTACAAGAATAAATGGCAAATGAAATTTAGTAAGTTATGAAATAATAATACATGCTTAATTGGTAAAATAATAATTTACAAAGATAAAAACAAACATGCAACAATAAAACTTAGAACAAGAAACATAAAAGGCACTCCAATTTTTGTGGACAGACAGTTCAAGTCCAAACTGATGGAACAGCAACAGTCACAGAACTTCTCAGCCGGCGTTTGAAGAACAGCAAACCGCAGTACAGGTGAGCAGCAATGTAGTGGTGAGGGAATTGAAGGCGCAATCAGCAACACTCGCAGCGGGTAGGTAGGCCAGGACCGCTCGTGACAGTGATTAGTGACAGAGCAGGGATATTTCGGCGGCGAGCAGCGACTGGCTGTGTTGGCAGCGGCGCACGGTGGCCGCGTCGAGACTCGAACTGCTCACGGTCGTGTAGTCCCGCTGCTGCACGTGTCCTTGAGTTTGGTTAGCCACGACAACCACATTCAGCTACTTACAATTGTCCGTCAAACCACAGCATGCAAATGTTCTACCGAAGCACAATTAAGCCTTCCGACATATTAAAAAACTATGTAACATGCAAATAATTATGTAATTTGAATAAAAATAACAGAGCTTTAAAACACCCGTCAATCTTCTGCAGACCAGGTCTGCCAACCTGGAGGAAACAACAAAAGGAAAACTGTGTGAATGACCCCAATCAAGGCGAAATTTTAAATAATAATGATAGTTTTGAAGATTTATTGTTAACTTCCCTAAACAACTCTTCACAAAGCTTAATTTTAGAAGCTGCAACCAATGTCTTAATATTTTTTGACGATCTCCAAAATGTAAATAATATAACCCACAGTATTAGTGTAGAATCAACTACTGAAGAGGTATTGATTATGGACAGTGTTCAAGAAGCAATTCCTGTAGATGTAACATTGGATCTCAATAATGATTTAGAAACGGAAAGTGATCATTTCAAAACTACTATAATGTTGGACCCCGAACAGTGTCAGTTGAATAATGAAAGTACAGTAAATGATGATCGTATACTGTCAGAAAATGTTAACAATGATAATTTACCAGTTATTATCCAGGAAGATAGTTTAGCTCATAGAGAAGAAAGAGAAAGAAAGAAGAAGCAAACTGGAAAAAAACATTCGCAAGCGATTGTGGAATTCTGGACAACAATACACATCAATAAAAGGAACTATAGTCGAAGAAAAGGAATTCAGGTTTTTTGAATGCAAGTGTAACTTCAGATGTTTGGTAAACTTTCCTTGTGAAGAACGTGAAAATATTCATAAAAATTTCTATGGGCTAAAAGAGTGGAACCTCCAAACTATGTATATTCAGTCTAATGTAAGCATATGTGAAGTTAACAGGAAAAGAACGGACAAAGATGTAAGTAGGAGGCACTTTTCTCGCCACTACTATATTACTGATTCAAGTGGGAACAAGAAGGGGGTTTGCAAAAATGTGTTTAAACACACTTTAAGGATTTCAGATCAACGAATTGCACGTGCTATTAAAAAAAATCACCCAATGATTTACGTGGAAAACATGAACCCCACAACAAAACAAAGATTATTGTTCGTGAGCAAGTGAAGGAGTTCATAAAAAAGAATCAAAGAAAGTATTTGTCTCCATCATTAAACATGAATATTATGTATAATTTATATCTGCAGTATTGCAAAGAGCAAACACCAGAATTGATAAGCTGCAGTTTTTTTAAATTTCGAGAAATTTTCAATTATGACTTCAACTACCACTTTCACCCTCCTTTAAAGGATACCTGTAAAACATGCAACTACTTAAAAAATAAGCTTGATTACACGTCTAGTGAAAATGAAAAATGTAAAATTAAAGAAGAATTAGACAACCATCACATACTTGCCGAAAAAGCCAGGGAAATGATGAAATATGATTCTAACTTAAGCAGCGAACCCAGCAGTGATACTTATGTGATTAGTTTTGATCTCATGAAGACTTTACCAACTCCAGATCTGGATGTAGGCATATGTTACTACAAAGGTCAGTTATGGACTTATTTATTTGGTATTCACAACTTGACAACAAATGATGTGTTCGTCTACTTATGGCATGAGGCACAAGCCTTCAGGGGACCAGATGAGATAGCATCATGCCTTCTTCATTGTTTTGAAAACCATGTCAATGACAGATCTAAGATTATTATGTACAATGACCAGTGCGGTGGCCAAAATAAAAATATAAAAGTTGTTGCAATGTTAGATTATGTAGTAAATAGCTCCAAATTTAAAGTAAAACAAGTAAATCATAAGTTTTTAGTCTTAGGCCACTCGTACCTGCCATGCAACCACGATTTTGGTCTCATAGAAAAGGAAAAGAAGTTTCACAAACTTATTTACTTACCTTCTGACTGGTCAAAGGTAGCAGCAGCTGCATGTAAGAAGAAACCATTTATTGTCCATGAAATGTCCCATGACAATTTTTTATCATCTGGAGTGTTACTAAAACGAGTGACAAACAGGAAGAAAACGCAAAATGGTGAAAAAGTGAAATGGAGAGATATTATGCATGTACAAATAAAGAAAGGCACCGATCTTGAAATGTTATTCAAGTACAATTTTGAAGAAAATTATGGTTTTAACACAATCTGCCTTAAGAAAAGAAATGCCACATCAACACTTCCTACAGAACTACCGTTGTTGTATCCTCAAGGGCGGACAGTAGATTCTAAGAAGTTTAAAGACCTTGATGACTTAATGCCATTTATACCTCCCATTTCTCAAAGGTTTATAAAAGCCTTATGCATGGAGACAACGTTGATGAAGCATTGTACACTTCAAGCAGTGATGAGGATGAGTAATTCTTAGTTTTTATCTATTTTATTAATTATATAATTATGTAGTTTTTGAAATTCCCTAAATTAGTAATGTTAAATAATTAAATTTTCGTGTTGCTATTGTTTATTGTTGCACATTTTTGTTAGCCATACACTTAGCTTAAGTTGGCCAATGACGAGTGATTAATTTTATAGTGTGTTGTATTTTCTTATGTAAGTTTTATTTTTTTAAGCTGTAATACTCCCTCTTACGGATTAATGAATAAGAATACATTACAATAATTTGAATTACTATTCTAAGACTGAACTTGTTTTGTTTTATTGCTTTTATTGTTACACATTACATTATTCTCAGCATATAAAACTTACTTTAAAATCTTATGTTCCAATTTTTTCCCAACATAATTTACTAGTAAAATGCCAAAAGAACCTAAGTGCCACTTGTAGCTTTTTTACGTAAAATGTATAGTAATAATAATGCTTTCAAGGTAATTTTTTACATAGAGGAAGCAAATGAACACTGTTGTGGGTAAAAATAATAAAAAACTTGTTATCTTCATAAAAGGAAATGTTTTAATTTTATTTACAATAAAGCCAAAGTGTCTCATCCACCACAAAAATGAGACTTAAGCACCATTCAGCTATATGACTGTAAAAGCCAAAGTATGTCTAGGATATGTTTAATATTATGTGTAGAATAATATTAAACTGTGGTATTCATTAATTAATGATTTCCTATTCAGACATATATACAGAAAATTTAATTAAAACCAGCTTTACAAAAAAATTGCCAAAACTTTGGAAGCCATTTTCTCCAATTCCACTTTATGGTAGATAGGTCACTTTGGAACTGACAGCCTCAAATAAAATTAATAATTATTAGATTTCTTATATCGAATAAATAAAAAAACTACTAACTATTATTAAGACTATGTATAATGACACTTAAATGTTGTGTCATATTACCTAATGCCGGTAAACACTAAAATGTACAGGCAGCTTTTGAATTAATTACCAATTCCAGCTATATTTGCTCTAAAATATTGACAGTATTTTTCAGCTTATAAAGAAAAAAACGCCTAGTTTTCATTGCTAATGTATTTACAATTTATATACTGAGTATATACTGTTTATTTATATACTGACTTTTTATTCCACTGAACGATGGCAAATGTCCGGAAAAAAGTTTGTTTCCTTCAATTTAAATTCGTTAAAAATGTGTTACCATGGTTTAAAATGTTTATTCTCAACATGTGAATTCATAAACTCTTACTATTTACTCCCAAAATATATGGTCCACTGCTCAAAATTGGATTTCAACTGCTTCGCTGCCAAATTCAATTGGACTTAAAAACGTCCTGTGAGTATTGCGACACAACGTGTGTATAAACACTATTTTAGTGTCGTCCCTTTATTCGACATATTTACCCCAGAAAAATATTTACCTCAGATGACGACAGCTGTTGGACTAGCGTAGGTTGACCCATAATAGAGATGACCCTCCTGTTGGTCCTCAAGCATTTAATTAACTAGTGCTGGTGCTCCAAGCATGGCTTACTTACTGTTCCGTAATTACTCGCTTCTGAATTTTCTGACAGAATTGTGGTCTTATTGAGTTTAATGGCTGTAGTCCGTTATAAAGACTAAGCTGAAAAATTAGTAATTTTAAATTTGTTTGGACATTGAGTTCCACAATGTTTTTAGATATCCATTACCTGGACTGAGCCTTGTATTATAGATCTTGTGTTGAGGTACATACATCTACAGAACCATCTGCTATGCTGGTATACACAGCCTGCAGCAAACAGTCTACTGACTGTGCACTCTGACTAAGTAATCACACAATGACTCGCTCCGGGCTGGTCTCTCTGCATATCCATTTATTGGCCTGAGCCTTGTATTATAGTTCTTGTCCAGTACATTCATGTATAAAGTTATTGTAGCATCCACGTTAAAGTATATTGTAGGTGAAGGTTTAGAATTTATTTATTATAGTTTATCAAGATAGTAGTGCCAACAAGAAAAACACGTTTATCTTTCAGAGTCTGTAGGGAATTTTGTAAATATTGGTAGTTTTTTGATTTTAGTTTAGTTGCTGATACATAAACTTTAACCCTCTTTTCTTTCATTTCTAACAATTCCATAAAAACTTATATAGAATACCATAGACAATATCTGACTTTTGTACCATGGATTTATTATAATTTACTAGTTAATACGAAGAAGTGTACATAATTTTACTACGAGTATTTCATTATAGTTGATCAATAAGTAAGGAACTTTGTTTCTAGTGTTATATCTTATTCCAGTATTATTAATATCGTAATATTTTGATGAAGATTGTTTTTAATAATAACACAATCAACATTATTCGATGAAAACCGCGTTTTGAAATCTGAGGTTTACAGGTTACAGTCGTAAAATTTCATTGCATTTACTGAACCATTATTGATCATTACTTAGTTTGATAGTCTGTCTATTGCAATAACCTTAAAGTCGTAAAAGTTTTAGAAAAGGATAGATATTAGACGTCACAAAGTAAAACGCGAAAATGATTCAGAACTCTCAGGTTATTTGTATACATTTTTAATAAATTACTTGTTTTAATATAACATTCCTCCCATAAATCTACGACAAAAATAAGGGAATAAGGAAAAAGGATATATAAAGTCATTAAGGTTTAACCTGGATCTCATATTCCACAATCAAGATGGCCGCCAGATCAACCAAATCTGAAGGGTCTCACGTATAGACCCATAAGTAATGTGACAAGCAGAGCTGCTGACACACGATAAATTTCATTTTGAAGTTTAAAACAGACATGGAAAGCATAAAAAGAGGACAAAGGATAAGGAAAAGAGGTAGAAAACCCTCAGATGTCGAGTAAATCAGCTTAGTAACTTGAAATTGACAGAAGCGCCAGGTAAGCTGTCACGTGTTAGAGCGGACACCATAGTCAGACAGATGGAGTTTGGGAGCTATCTGATGAAAGGAAATATTCAAGTATTCAACAATCTATTTACTCAACTTTTATTTTGTAGTTTTTTGGACCAAGATCACTTTATCTTAAAGAAGCGGATAATTCAGTTACGAGTTGTGTTAGGAAAGTTTATTTGACTAACCCTAGTATTTATTTATTTATTTATTTATTTCAACGGTAAACCATTTTGTACAACATAACTTATAACAAAGTTGGCAGCTATCCATAACCAAGCATTTTACTTAATATTAATCAAAACAACAAAATCAAAAACACAATCAGAGAAAAATAACAATAATAACATAAAGGATTATGGTGATTTAAATAAGGTTTATGATGAGTGTAATGACATCCATGGAATCTGAACAACAATAATTATTGCAAGTTAACAACAATAATAATATAATAATACGTAAAGAGTCTGGGCGAGATAATAATAAAAGTAGCAGCTAAATAACAAAAATTATATAACAAAAATACACGTATAGAATCTGAACACAATAATAATAACGGAAACAGCTAACAACAAAAGTTATATAATAATAATGGCGAGTTACATTATGGTCTATAGTGAGATGATATTTATATAATCTGAACAACAGTAATAACATGTATAAATCTGACACAATAATAATAACAACAGAAACAGCTAAACAACAAAAATTATATAATAAAATTAATAATGGTGGGTTACTTTAGGGTCAATATATATATATATATAATATATATATATATATATATATATATATATATATATATATGTATAGGAATCTGGACAACAATAATAACACGTATATAATATGAACACAATAATAATAACAGTAAACAGCTAAACAACAACAAATTAAGAACTAGTTGCCCGTCATAGTAGCTTCCCCAAGCACGATCGAAATGACTGATAAGAGGATCCAAAAAATTCCACACCACCTGAAACCTCATTACCTTCTCTCATAAGTCTGGGAATACAGCTGTGGTAGCTGTAAAGAGAAGGAAGTGCCCTCTTGAAAAAGATGTCCCCGGAACGAGTGGATGTCGGAATTCGAAACTCGAGAAGAGAGAGAAGACGAGGGCAGTCTAGAGCACCGTTAAACATCTTATGAAGAATCAAGATGTCCGCCATCCTTCTTCTAGTCGCCAAATGTGGAAGGCCAAGGGAGATCCTCAAACAGTCAACAGGCGTCTCCAGGAACTGATAGCCAAGACAGTCCGATGAGCCTCAAGAATCTGATCTGCACCCGCTCAAGAGTATCAATGTGCCCTGTCAGGTAGGGACACCAAACAACAGATGAAAATTCTAGGATCGGACGCACTAAGGTTTTGAACAGTGTTGTCAATGTAGTTGGGGATTGAAAGTCTTTCGATGTTCTGCATAGGAATCCCATTAGTGAATTGGCCTTGCTGCATATGCATGAGATATGATTCCACGGACTGAGATCATGAGACATAACGACCCCAAGGTCCTTAAAACTGCAGACTTTATTTAGTGAGGAGCCGAAGAGAGTGTAGTTGAATACAGTGGGTGAGTCCAGCCGGGAGTACGTGAGTACAGCACTTTTATCAGCATTCAGGTCCATCCCATTCCGCTGACACCAGGCTACGATATGATCTAAAGTATCCTGTAGTCGCTGACAGTCCTCAGGAGAGTTCACTTCGACAAATATCTTGATGTCATCAGCGAACATGAGACAACCCGTAGAGATAACTTCGCAAATATCATTAATGAAAAGACTGAAAAGGAGAGGAGCCAAATGCGAGCCCTGCGGAACACCAGACGGGGCTGGAAACATTTCAGAGTAAGAGCCGGCAAACTTCACAATCATTCCCCGATTAGTCAGGTAACTTGACAGCCACTCCAGTAGAGATCCCGTTATACCATAGCCTCTCAGTTTAGAAATGAGAAGATTGTGGTTGACTCTATCAAACGCCTTTGAGAAGTCGAGCAGTATGCAATCGACCTGCCTCCGCCTGGAAAATGCAGATGTGACATAGTTATGTAGCACCAGGAGATTGGTAGAGGTCGATCGACCACTTCTAAAGCCATGTTGTTCCTCGGCGATTACATGCTTGAGATCAAATGCAAGTTTATCCACCACAAGGCTCTCAAAAAACCTTTGCAAGCACCGACTGAATGGCTATCGGCCTATAATTGGTTACATTGGATCGCTCACCAGATTTGAAAAATAGGGGTGATGAAACTAATCTTCAGATTTGCAGGGAAGGTGCCACTGGCGAGCAGTGTGTTGAAAAAAATTGAGAGATGTGGGGCCAAAACTGGACTGCAGTACTTGATCACCGCAGGAGGTAGAGAGTCCGGACCCATTCCCTTATAGGGATCAAGGGCTTTAAGTTTTGATTCCACTTGTTGAGCAGTTAAAACGAGGCTATGTAGGTTGACAGAAGTTCTAAAGTCAAAGTCAGATGACGAAAAGTAATCAGCAAATAGCTCGCATTGGCCGCTAGGTTCATCCACTTCAACATCATTATACACCAGGTTCGATGTGATGTTTTGCTTTCTTCAGATTGTTGATATGTGCCCAAAAAACCTTAATGTTATTAGGAATGGCGGACTCCACATAGTTTGTATAGTCACGATAGCACTCACCAGCTAACTGCCTGCACCGATTTCTAAGTCTTCTAAAATAATCGTATAAGGAGAGATCACCAGTCTCTTTGAAACGCCTATGGACAGTTTTCTTTTCGATCACCAGGCGCCTGAGCTCAGCAGTAAACCACTTGGGAAAGGTTGATCTTTTGGAGTTCCTAATGGGAGAGTTAAGCTTGATAACATCGGCAAGGTTCCTACAGAATATAGTGAAGTGTTTCTTCAGCTTTAGTGGAATTAACCGTTGGGTAAGACAATCCCTGGATCCAGGCAAAGACGGCATCCAAGTTGCATCGTCTGAAGTTGTGACTTGAGCAAGGGTTCGAATTGGTCTTCGCACAATTGAGGTTGATTGAAAAATTTAATGGTGGGTGATTTAATTCCTCGGGGATTATCACATCATCAGCTGGGCTTACTATCGTGTCAGTAAAAGGAGTAAAAATTAGGTCAAGAATAACACCTCGGTGATTTACAATCCTGTTGTGCTGATAAAGCTGAAGCAGTTCTGCCAAGCCAACAAGACTTTGAGAGGCGCTGCTGAGCGAACAGGAAGACGTATCTTTCCAGTTTGTGTCAGGTTGATTGAAATCACCAAGAATAACAAAGTTATCGATTGCAGGATTGGATGAGGCCACATCTATTACGGCATCACAAAAGCGTTCATATTTGGAAATAGGCATGTTAGGGGGAATATAGGCTGCACACAGAATGAGAGGGAATGCCTTAGTAAGAACCTTCACGAAGACGCACTCAACATCAGTCACAGAAGTAGTTAGTTGGGCGCAAAGAAGAGAAGAACCAACAGCAATGAGGACACCACCACCACTGTCCTTATCGCTATTACTTATGGATCTATCACACCTGAATGTGGAAAAGTTGTGGGAGTCCCAATTCTGAGTCATGAATTCCAATTGTAAGGTTGGTCTCGACCAAAATTAGTACATCATGAACACACGTAGCCGTGGCTTGTTTTAAAAGAGAGAACTTAGATCTAAGTCCATTGACATTTTGGAAATATACATTAAGAGTTGGTTTACCGTTGATACAGGCTAGTTTTTTTTGGACAATAGTTGGGACGCCATTTCGGTACTTGATTGTCAGGTTCTTGGCCCCAGCATCAGTCCTCCTCTTCAGGTCATCCCGTAGGTCATTCAAATACTTAGCCTCCCCAGGAGTACGATCCCTAGCAATGGAAATACCAGCAAGTGCATCATCAAGGCCAGATCTGTCAACGGTAGAGAAGCTCCCCGTAATTTGACTGACTTCCAGATACATTATTAAGGATAACCTTAACAGGTCTACTCTTCCCAGGAACCACTTTGCCAACTCTGAAGTAAGTAAAATTATATGTGATAAGCCCTGGACACAAGTGATTAAAGAGAAGAGATACAAGTTTCTTATCATGGTCCTTTTTGGTACCCGTATCATGACTCTTAGATTCAGGAAGCTTGAAAATCATAAGATTGCGAGCACGTTGAGTCCGGTCATTCATCTCAGAGATTATCATCTCCGGTGATGTTATGTTAGTAGCAGGCGACTGCTCAATAGCTGACACCCGCTCTTCTAGGCACGAAAACTTGGTCTCAAACAGAGTGATTTTAGAGTTCAACTCATCTATATTTTGTGGAACATCAATAAGTTTATCAATTTTCAATGATAGCTCCGTTACACTTTTGGTAAGAGTGGTCAGTTGAGTGACAAGTGAATTCAGAAGGCTACCGTTAAGAGTGGCCGAACTGTCTTGTGGGTCCTTACAGTCCGTCCTTGTGCAAAACCATTTTATATTAGAATTACCGCTTATGCGTTGATATTCCTGTTTAGTCATCCTTACGCAATCCCTATGAAACCACCGCTGGCAATCAGCATCGCAGCCGATAACCCTCCTCAGCATCAAGAACGGCCCTCACACAGATTGGACACGAAGCAGCCATTATGAGAGATTGTATGATAATGTATACAACAATGCAGAAGAAAAATATTTGAGAAATACAGGTTGCACTAGAGCAGACCACACGTGTAATGACAGCTACTCAATCCACCGCCAGACACGTGCAGACGCTGATATTTAGTTAATCTACAAATGATCACACGCACCTGACAATCTAGAAAATATGTAAGACAACATGCAGGCAACACGGTGATTAAATAGCTTACATGCACAGTTCATACGAATTGCAAACTGTAGGCATCATGCATAAAAGACGTGCTGGGCTAATATACACTCTATATTTCACAGTCTATGACTATAAAAGAAGAAGACAATTTAAGCAACAATTTGTAATCGTCTGCTATCCTGCACATTCAATGTTAGTGAGATAGGTTGTTTTTAATTTAATCAATAGTGAAATATTTAGCAAAGCATATTTAAAAATTATAATATTGTTGCACTCACTCGATTAAAATGAAGAGATAGATCCAACATTAGAGCACTTGAACACCAATGAAACTAAGAAAATCAGCTTAATTATTAGCACTAGCAAAATACGTTGGATTCAAAACTGCCATCCAAAGAGGAAAAAAGTATTAAACTGACTTTCTTGTATCTATGTTTTTAATGTATCTTGTTCAATATATACGTAAGAATGTAATATAATTACAACATACTACTCCAACCTGAGAATGATATACTTCATTAATTATTTATGGAATAATATAATGAGTAATTAATTATATATTGTCGCTGCAAATGAGTCCCACTAGAAGAAAAAAGAAGAAGAAGAAACAAAGCAAAATTAATATGATAACTTACTTTTCTATTTGACTTGTAATTGTTATACATAGATTGTGTTAAATCTACAGAAAGAGAAAGAAATTTGATATTTTCTTTATTTATCCTGTACGGACTTAGACCAGTGGTCTTCTCTTCCGTTAGGACAGGCTGCAAGTTATACATTTACATCAAATACAAACATTAGTTTTGACACTACATGGAAATACACAATATTTGGTTATCAATAAAATTACACATTATAATTGTACACATAATAGAAATCATAAGGTACTATAAGAATCAAATTATTTATAATTTTTACAGGAATGAAACTAAATTATATTATTGCACCTTATGACATGATAAACTATATGTAATTTATATCTTCCCTTTTTTTATCTACAATGCACAATCTGTGATGAAAACTATCATTACATAATAATAATTTTACATTAATCAAAAGTTTAATGTACTTCTGTTTAAGATGAATAATCTACTAGGCAAATTAAATGTATACGTGTTTTGATTAAGGATTGGGAAATTAGATCATGCAAACTTAGAAGCCAATCTTCTCTGTTTTGTATTTGCATTACGAAACATTACTAAGATAGTTAATCTCAGGATTTAAGTAAATTCCTATTTAGTGACAGTTGTCTATGTTATATAGACTCGTCTAACAGACAGTGTGCTTACAAATCCTACAATATTGCTGTGTAATTAGAGATATTTCCAATTTATTTATTCACTTTAATTTAGTAATAAATATCGTATACGAGAAACATTGTAACAAAAATACTGGTGAGCTCTCTTAAACAGTTTGAATAAAATTCTCTATAATTTTAGAACAAACTCATTAGAAATCTATCATCACTAAATAATTCATGCAGCACAGTTTTAAAATAATTATTTTCCTATACTAAACTAACATTATTTTTCAAACGAAAAAAACGATGACAGGTAAGACGAAAAAATAATAACCGACATTTTGAAATTTTCTACAAGGCATAACCCAATTAATAGTATATTAACCCAGATGTACCTAGCGTCCTACATGTAGTCCACATGACAGATGTTTACTTTGTAAATTTTTTCATGTAGTTTTGTTGACTCTCTGCTAGAGTGCAGCATCGTACAGTTCTCCAACAGGTTCCATTTGAGGTTATAGTCTACCAGCCATTTTAGTTGAGCACTGTGTTTGTCTGTAGATGGAGTTAAGTTAACCTCAAAATAAGTTATGGAGTCTTCAGCTTGCACCAACAATGAAACGTAAGTAATTTATTATCTATTTATCAGCTTTTTGTAATGAAAACTATTAAGTATGATAGAAAATAAACACTTCATTACATTGGTACAAAGTTATGAGTTTTTTCTTTCATATCAGATTTATAGGATGGCTGAAATTTATGGTGTCCTAAATGTAGGACAGTAGGCAAATATAACACATTACTTTATGGTGGTGAATTTTAATTTTTTATTGTATTATTTATATGTTTTGCTTATATTTTTTGTTATCATAATGCATAAAACTAATTCTTTTGTTGGTTTTCAGTTTGTCATTGGATGATATTTTAACTCTACTGGAAGAAGAAAATGATGAAATTCCTGTAGGAGAGGACAACGATATCAATATATATATATATATATATATATATATTATATATATATATATATATATATATATATATATATATTCAGCCACCAACAAACGCTAATGAAGATCTTACAGATGAGGATTCTGGTGAGGAGGATATAACTACTATTCACAATCTCCCAGGTAAACAACTAATTGCACCAGCAGAAATATCTAGCATAGGCCTAGATTCTATATCGGACGAACCACACAATAGTAGGCCTACTGACATCGATTGCGAAATAGATGAGGCCTGAAAAACAGACTAGACTTGATCCAGGCCTATCACAAAAAAAATGTGCACGCTAGTACTCGAGGGAAAACAAATGCCAAAAATAAACTAAAACCACCTATTGGTGTGATGTCGATTTGAAGCCTGATGAGACTTCCTGGTCTAAAAGATATGACGTTTACAATGACTTGAGTCCTATGGAACAGTTTTTTTTACTATTCAATGAAGGAATTATATCTCTTCTTGTCGATAAAACCAACAGGTATGCTGCATTACGTAACAGACTTGGGGATGTGTCTGAGGATGAACTGAAAACTTTTATCGGGGTACTTTTGTTGAGTGGTTACGTTCAAACTACCCCGAAGGAGAATGTATTGGGAAAGCTGTAATGACACTCACAATAAACTAGTTGCTAAACCTATTTCTAGAGATAGGTTTGAATTTATTTTGACCAATTTACATGTTTGTGACAATGACAACCTTGATAAGGCAGATAAGTATGCCAAAGTTAGGCCATTATTTGATATGCTAAACGAGTCATTTTTTGAAAACGCTCCTCATGTTGAGCACCACTCTATTGACGAGTCAATGGTACCATACTTTGGTAGGCATAGCCTAAAACAGTTTATTCGAGGAAGCCTATACGTTATGGCTATAAAATATGTGTTGGTCGCTTCCACACAGGGATATGTGGTTTGGAAAGATCCTTATCAAGGAAAGTCTCAAACAATTGACCCTGCATACAAACAGTTTGGATTAGGTGCTTCTGTTGTGCTAAACTATTGTGATGTACTTCGAAAAAATGGTGATTTCTCTTACTTTTTATTCTTTGACAATTTCTTTACAAAGTTTGCCTTTGTTACAAGAGTTGAAAAAAAGAAACATTAGAGCAACAGGGACAATGAGAGAAGACAGAATAGGTGACTGTCCTTTAGAAGATGCTAAAACAATTAAAAAGAAAGAAAGGGACACACTACAATACAAAACTGAACCTAAAAAAAAAACTCATTGTTGCTCGATGGAATGATAACAGTGTTGTAACTGTTGGTTCAAATGTTTCTGGCATAGAACCAAAAGTTCAGGTAAAACGATTTTCTCGAAAAGAAAAAAAACATGTCAACATCCCACAGCCATTTCTAATCAACCAGTATAATAACAAAATGGGAGGTGTTGACAGAAGTGATCAAAATATGAGTCTATACAGAATTCAAATTAGGGAGGAAAAGTGGTACTTTCCCTTGATTTCTGATTGTATTGATAGTGCCAAAAAGAACACATGGCAACTTCATCGAAATTGTGGAGGTAAACTTGATCACTTGATATTTAGACGTAGAATTGCTTGCAATATCCTTGAAAGTTACGGAAAGGGAACTAGTTCAAAATCGGGCAGACCATCAAAACAAAGTAAAATCGACTCAAGATTTGATCGTCTGGACCATTATGTTATCCCCCAGGACAGGCAAATACGGTGTGGACACTGTCATGCAAAATGCACAACTCGATGCCATAAATGTGATGTTGGACTTCATGTAAAATGTTTTATTGTGTATCATACTAAAGTCTAGAACTTTCTTAATGCCTAAAAATGTTTAATTGTACAATTTCTATCTAATGTAACAATAAATATCGAGTGTATGTATGAGTTTTTTATCAATGCCCGTAACCATGTTACATTTGTCCTACTGACCTATATGTAGGACACCACTTTTTTCCAATGTTAGCGCTAATTATTACGAATTAAATGTCATAACTAGTTATTATAGCTTATAACAAACCTAAATAAACAGTCAAACAAACAAAAACAAAAAAAAATTAATTCAGGCATATCTGGGTTAATGTTGTAAGTAATACATTGATTTATTTGTTAAAGCCGACAAAGATAAAAGGTCGTTACTAGGACGGTCACAATGGCACGTGATCGCGTGAGGACTTTGTAAAAGAACACTAAGCAAGCACCTGTAAAATTTTACTACGGATTTTATCGGCGGTTATCACGGCACATCAAGCTTGAGGCGTAGTGCGAAGTTTGTTTTGAGCAAACACTAGTAGGTAAGGAGTGGACACCCCTACACGCTTCACGTGCAAACTTCAGTCCATTATTCTCAAACCCACTTTGGCCGCATCAGTGTTTTATTTTGCTGCTCTTTACGAATATTATTTCAATCCGAAGTGTTATAGACGAGATATTGTGTGCGTCACATGATTTTGAGTCTTTTGGTATTATAAACGATTTAAATGCGTAGTGTCTCATATTTATCAACTGATATATGAGACAAATCTTATAAATTTCAATGAAGGGCGAGTTCTACTTATTGGAAAAAAAAAATTATTTTCTGGTATTTTCT
The DNA here is from genome assembly GCF_021130785.1 of Homalodisca vitripennis. Classification (NCBI taxonomy): domain Eukaryota; kingdom Metazoa; phylum Arthropoda; class Insecta; order Hemiptera; family Cicadellidae; genus Homalodisca; species Homalodisca vitripennis. The sequence goes on from NC_060214.1 coordinate 34,763,107, forward strand.
TTAAAAGTAAACACACAATGTTCTTGTACAAGGCTTTTCAACATCTAAAATGCCATCATGAGGTTTCTGAAAGTAGAAAGGATTTTGACAACACCAATCAACCATCTGCCCTAAGCCACAATTGGGGAGTTAATGGCTTAGATTAGTTAACTGTATTCATACAATTTCATCAAAATCTTTAATCTTTATCTTCTATGGTTCAAAGAATTTTAGGTCTGCAATTCATATGAAGTGTAAAGTCTATAAGAAAATCATGATTTAGTATATTTGGTCTTTTAACGGTTTTTATAACTAGCAGCAATTAATTACAGCCATCGAGAAGAAAAACTGTTAAAAAAATGTGAACACTACCAATTCTCAATGCACGATATGCCACAGAGTATAAAATTGGTTAACAAACTGTAATGAGCTACACAGTTGCTAATCATGCCCTACACGCGACACATTTCGAAGATTTACCAAAAATTCAAAGACTTTATATTATTATTAACGCTTTTTGTTATAGAGAAATGATACATTTTCATGCCTTAACATATCCACTTTTTATATACTTTGCAGTATATAAAACAATTGGATAGGATTGACACAGACGCCATCGCAGTACTACCTGTAACGATGGCAAACATATTTATTGTACATACTTTTATTGAGAAAATAATATTTTAAACTATACATTTCATAATTAAAAACACATTGAAGAGCAGAAGCATTGCAATGCAGCATCCAACATATTTTGTGATTGGGACAAACCGCTGAGGAAGCATTAATTGAACTTCATCCTATAAGGATCCTTGAGTTTGTTTTGGAGTGATAGGATTTTCAGGATGAGTAAGGATGGTGTTAGGGGCCGCTTTTGCAAAGATCCAATGAAGAGTAATAAGGATACTTAGTCATGTCACCTTTTTCTGTTCTCTTAGAACAAGAAGCTGAGAAATTGCGCTAGTCCAAAAAGGACTTTTGCGCTGCTTCCAGAACCACAGGATATTCTGTATGGATAAGGTTTCTTAGACGTACTTACACTAATACTCGTACTTGACACATCGGGTTTGTACTGAACTATTTTGGCTTCCACTAGAAGGTGTAAGCCAACCAAAATGTGCTTCCTAGCGAAGCATATAACATCAAAAGAAAGTTAGTAATCACCATTCCTTTATGACACACCTAAACCAATTTAAATGTTAATAGAATACAATTAAGTATTAATAATGCCCTTTATTTTACACTCAAATTAAACTATAACTTGATAAATTACAAATGAATAAAGCTTTTAGGAATAATTTAGAATTTATGACAAAGTATTAAATCATCGAGTTATCCTTATAGATTTACAGATAAAAACGTCAAATATGACGCTTTGGTAATTAAGAGATCTGTATTGATAGAGAAAATACACTTTAATTGCGATAAAATTACCTTTACAGTCCAATTATTGGAAAATCAATTAATCAAATCTAATAAAGCTGCGGCACGGCAAAATAAATGTTAAACTACGGGTAACTGTTTCACTAAAAGAGCGGAAATATATCAATATAATCAACAAATAAATAAATAAGTTACATGTGATTGTTCATTGGTGTGATAAGATTTATGAAAGTAAACTCAATATTTAATGTCTATTGAAGCTTCATGTAAATCAATATTTAACTAAATAAACAATAGTTTTAAATCTTATAACTGTCCAATGTATTGATTTATCAGTTTTATCTCTTACCAATCAAAGTTGAATATAATTTCAGGATTTAAGTTCTTGCTTAAGCAAAATTCAGACTACTATATGAAAGAGGATTTAAAATCATATACAAATTTTATTCCTATCACATTTTGAGCTGTCACACTGGTAAAAATATATGTTATATACAATGTAAGACATATGTAATTATTAGTAAAATAAAATTCATAGAATCGATGTACAGATAGTTGCTGGAAAGGAAGTCTTGTATTACAATTCGAGACACATATCCTCCGGATGTAAGTGGATAAGCACATCCGCCCAGACGCCGATGGTGAACAAACAGGAAATGCTTATTTGTAAAAACCGTGCGACAATGTAAGGGACAGCCATGCTGATATGAAAAATTGTTACTCACCAATTATGAAGGAGAGATTTGGCAGAGGCGTGGTCAATGAGCTGGCGGGAGAAGAACATCAAAACTGAAGAAACAAGGAGGAGAGGTGGGAAGTCGAGGGCCGGGAATTACGAAAAGTGAAGTTCGGGAGTGTTTGTGTTCGTGTGCGGAAACAATATCTCTAGGCGTAAATAAGTGTGATGTGAAATAAAATGTAAGTAATTTTAAGAACTTAGTATATTTTTAGGGTTCATTAATCATTTTCAATTCCATATCTATTTAAATGTTCACAAATTTATTTCGAAAATGTAAATTCATGTAAATGTTTAGCTATTTTAAAGAAAGTTTCTCATGTTAGTCCATGAACTCATTATTTTTGCAACACTAGTTAATAAAATTACTAGTAAATGTTATAATGAATTAAATTTAAAATAAATTGTAATGAATAATTTAATATCAAACATGTTTTCAAAGTATTAAGGTTATTAATGTTTGTGCTTAATATGTCGATTGACGCAATCAATTGTTAATTAAAATCTTTAATCAATTTAATGAAATGTTGTCACAAATAAATGTGTTGGTTCATTTGAGGGTATTTGTACTGCCAATCTAACCTATTATTAAATCCTCTTACAGCAACCCTTGCTCAAAATATGTCACATAACCTTAATCACTAAACCAAACTACAAAACCTTACAACAATCATTGTTGATCTTCGGGTTGAAATATTTGACATCGTCTTTTTTGTGATTTGATGTTTAATTCTAATCGTATTGTGGCTGCAGTATATATTACAACAACTGGTAATGACGTCACTAGTATAAATAAAGAAAGTTGTCAATGATTAATTATGAATATCTACAGGTGAAATGTCGTATTCGATAGTATCTATATTTAAAATCGATAATCATAATCCGATTGTGTTGGTGGCCGTTTATTATACTGGCAATAATTAATTATGAATATCTATATGTCAAATGTCGTATTCGATAGTATCTATATTTAAAATCGGTAATCATAATCCGATTGTGTTGGTGGCCGTTTATTATACTGGCAATAATTAATTATGAATATCTATATGCCAAATGCCGTATTCTAGAGTATCGATATTTAAAATCTATAATCCAATTGTGTTGGTGGCTGCTTATTTTACTGTAGCACCATTGTTAAAGTGTGAGTTGCGATATTAAAAACTTACTTATTAACGTTGTTTTGGAGTTATATTCTAACCCCACTTAACTTGTAACCTTTTAATTATCACTTCTTCAGACTTTCGTTGCGGAAGTCCAATGTTCCAAGTGTCGGTGGCGTTAAAACACAAGTTTTCCCTGTGAGACTCATTATATGAAAACTATGTCATTAATAAATTACAATGCAATATTAATTTTGTAACATTGTTATATAATGATATAATGATTTGTTATACAGGGTGAGTCAGAAATATGGTAAAATATTTTAAGACGTGATTGTAGAGCTAAAAGTAAGAAAAAATGTTATATCAAGGTAGGTCTGGAAACGCTCCATTAGTGAGTAATGGCTGGCGGAAGATTTTGCTTTGTTTTCAGTTCACCTGGTGAAATTAAGTGATTCTGAAATGTTTTGTGTTTCTTACTTTGTAACTCAAATAAGGTGGATTTATAATGAAAATCACCTGAAAAATCAAATAAAAACACTCTAGAAGTTGTAGTGTGAACAGGGTTTGAGAAAAAGTATGAAAGTCTTAGCAGATCATTTAGTCATACTCGTGCTTCCTCCCAGGCTTTAATGGTGTGGTGTACTTGAACTTTTTAAGAGACGAGCTGCCTAACCTGCTTAATGATGTACCTCTGCATTTGCGCCAAAACATGTGGTTTATGTGGCCACCCGCGCACTACTTTCTGGCTGTTCGTGGACACCTAATTGAGAGTTTCACAACTTGGAAAGATAACCGTAAGAAAAAATCGTAGGATGTGTCCAAATGAAAAATGTGCTACTTTTAATAACAGTCAAGTTTTGGAAAAAATCATGTTACTGAGAGTAACTTATTGAATATTTTTGCAGATTTTTATTCTGTAAGAGATGAAGCAAGAAAGTAGCCCTAACTAGGGAAAAATTTGGGGGTGGAGGTTTCAGACAACTGATATTTTCCCGTAGCGGACAGAGAGTAAGGCCACATTTTGTTCATTAAAAAGTTCTTGACCAGTTTTTTTGTTGAGAATGATCTTTCAGCAGTACATGTCAGTGATACTGAATTATTTAAATCATAATAATTATTACTAAAACGTAATTTAAAAATGGGGCCAGACCCCTTGAATTACTCTCTAGAATTTGATTCGATAGCGATGGCTTATTTCTAGCAAAGCTGGATTTCTATGCTTTAAGGAGGGAGCTATCATTGGTTATAATCATACCTTGGATGGGCAAGAAAGTTTCATCCCCTTTTCCAAAAGTGTTGGAATTCCATCAAGGCAGTTGCTTGAATCTGACTTTTTCCTATTGTACACTGTGAATCTTTCATCCTGCGTTCAAGAACATAGCAGTATACATGCATACGCTGGCGACTGTGTGCTTCAGATAACCTGTAAGCTCGGTTTTTCGACGTTATACTTGAATACACGGCATTGGAAGTAAGTTGTATTGTCAAAACTCTTTAGGTAAGGCTAGACAGTAACCTCACATATATTGACCTTGTCATTTACGTTTGAGCCAGAAAGTTCTGGGAAGACTCGTGTTTGTGCAAGTGTACAAATATTTTTACGACAGGATGTAAAATTACAACCTTTGTTTTTCCTGTTTTTTTTTATTATTACATTCCTGCATACAGCAACTGTATCTTGAAGAAGAATATTTGAAGCATACGACAGATGGAAGCAATTCTAGAAGCTTTGTTTTACACTGTAGGATGACAAGAGCATGTATCAGTCTCGAGATGTTGCCAATCTGAGAGCCGTGTGCAAGGGCAGACTTGCTGTCTGGTTAACTTGACAGAATAAAGACTATATACACAGTACCCGGATATTATGTACATGTAATAAAAAAATAACGTAGTACAAGAGTATGAACAAGTATTTAAAATTTATAAGAAGGTTATAAGTCAAGTGTAAGATTTATAAGTAAAACCAATTTCAAAACTTTTCATATGTTTTTTGCTAACCTAAAAGACAGTCAAAATCTATAAAAAGTGAAGCAACTAGTACATCAGAATGTATCGCATAACAAGCTTCGCTAAAAATATGAGCGAAATCCTTTGGAGGGATATGAACTAAACTGAGGGCTTTATAGATCAATTTTTCTCGTAGTATTATGTGGACACACATATAAAACAATGTTAATTATTCGAGTTAAACATGGTTGGAACTTATTTAAGCTATTAGGTATTTGCTAGTTTCAGGCAAGACGGCCTATTAACAATATTGTTTCGAAATCGAATGTATAAAGAAAGCCTACCTGCACTGAATTTGGGCGATCTTTGATATTACACGTTTGTCCAGTCAAGACCCTTTCTAGTATTCACAGGTTTCCACTATAGTACAAGACATATCATAGCAAGCCTGGCATAAATAATGTAACGAGATCACCATTAATAATTTTCATACTCGTGTTATCGCAAGAAACCAATCTTCTATACTCATGGAAAGTTTAAACAATGTATCTGTACAAAACTCGGTTGCTCCATCGTGCATAGAGGTCTTGTCTATAAAACCCTAATGCTCTCAACTGTGCACCTGACAATGAGAATACCTCTTCACCTATATTACACTATAACTTGTGGTCTAGGTGTCTCTAATGTCAAAATGATGTAATGAGTTAATTTTGAGCTTCCTCGTTAACTTTGTTTGGCTCTCTTCAGACTTACATGGCTTCATATTTCAGGAGTCAAGTCTGCAACTGCAGATTCCAGGCGCTGTACTAAGAAGAAGGTGAATTAGAGCTTACCTCAACATTCACAAATATATCTCAGATTTAATTTAATTAAATAGTAGTTTATTGTGCAGTATGAAATAACGATTGTTCATTCCTGTGTCTGTACTTTTGCTTTACCGTTCAACTGACAACGCTGTGTGTAAACTCGGTGCATCTCTAAAACAAACACTTAAAAACAGAAACGGTAATTATTGAAACTGCACGGAACAATACAGTTCACGGTTGGTCTACACTTAATGACTAACCACCCACGCTCTGTTATAATTTGATACATTGTAATCTAGATTGTCGTTATGTGTTAGGTTAGTTATTCACCTGAGGAAGAGATCAGATTACAGATATCGAAACGTAGTGTTAATAATTGAGTCACTGTACAATAGAGAATGTCCGAAAAATCCTTCGTCTGTTACCTTCCATCGTCCAAAAAGAACTTTAAACAAAGAGCTATCAGTTTAGACATTGATCGCTGCCAAAAATAGCAAAGGTTTCTTTGTTGTTACAGCTCTCCGGCCTATAGTATTTGCTCATAAAATCTTAATATTAACTCAGATGATACAGTAGTATGAAACATATTAAGGCTGACGCGCTCAAAGTAAACTTTCACCAAAATGTTTCTTAGAAACTTCGAGGAATTCCCGATAACTTTGGTAAAAGCACATTTTTCTATGACGATGGTCTTCATGGTGAAGTTCATGCAAAATTCAAAGTCTGCAGATAAAACTTTCTCAGGATATATTTCCACATGATACTTTCACATTATTATTCATGAAGTTAGGTTTCATAAACAGTGTTCAAAAAAATAATAGTCCAGGTGAGCTACGGAGAGTACTACAACTAAATGAAATCTTGTCACCGAATATAAAACATTGACGTTCCACTCAATAATTTTTCTCTTTACTCTGTGGATAAAAAAATCCACATGTTTAAATCTCATATGATTCAACTTAACTTGCTCACAATTTAATTTAGTCTACTATTTTCTCGTTGCAATCATAATTACCCATAAAACCATTCGCTAACGCTCAGTTTAATTACATGGAGTGACGTATATTTTATTTTATAAGCTTCATTAATTATATGTTTAGACAGGGAGAAATCAACTTTACTCCCATATCACTATTCTTCCCCCTCGTGAAACCGTAACACGCCACTCTGAACAACAGTAAATATCACACTCGAGTTAATGACAGCGCGAGGACAATATCGCAATACCACATCATCGTGTTGAATGTTTACGCTTAGTAATTAGCAATAAACCGGTCTGAGGCTCTGTAATGTGATGATGCTGGCACTCATTTGTGTTTCATTCCTTTTATCACGTTTCATGGTTAAAGAGGCACACATGTCACACACGTTATAAATTGAGGTTAGAGATGCTAAAACAGTCCTACACATAGCATTGTTGTCGATTCAGGATCGTACGTGGCAGGTATCACATTATTGACAACAACAATAACAACATAATAATGTTGTTATGTGTTATTATGTTATGTTATTCAACATAATTATTTACGGTGATGGAAGAGTTTCTATGGCGACAGGTGAAGGAGAAGTCGAAAGTCATAACATTTTTAATGACGCTCACGGGAGGATAATTATAATCTACTCAAATGAAAAGGCGTTTTCCTTAAGATAAATATACTGATATACTTGTCTATAGTTTTATTTTTTTGGGATGCTGATTCCAAATGTCAAGCTGCCTGTAGGAGATCGGCTTCAAGACGAAACAAGACAAGTCTTAAAAAAGTTAAATATTTTTCGTCGTTTTTTTTACTTATAAATCGAAAGGTATATGTTTTCATTACGTGTTGCAATAGACCTGAAAATAATTTGAACCATAGTATTAGAGAGGAAAAGTTAACAACAAAACTTGTTGATTGCTATTAATTACCGTACTGGTTACTGAAACCCTTTGGCTACAAGAGCTTAAGCTTATAAAAAAAATCACTAATAGCAATAATAAAAAAAAGCAATAATAATAGATCATAAGCATTTAGTCTGCCTTATCAAATACAAGGCATATTGACAGAGGCTAAACTATCGAAAGTTCCTAGCCATTTTCCAATCTGATTATAGATTTCTAAAAAATCAATGCTGAATCACAATTCTGAGATGATTGAGATGTTCAAATAGAATAAACCAATAAGAAAAATAATGAAATGGGCCGTTTCCTGACTTTCCGCTATCTTATTTCTGCCATGACGGTCGTCATTGACTATTGCCTTCTGGAAAGTTTTCATGGTTGGTCGATCAGTGCAGATCTGTATTCTTTAGTTTCAATATTAAGTGTATGTTATAAGTGCATTGATAATACACACAACATGGCTATTGCGGTCCCTGAAGTATGAGTGTACAACACTTTAATATGATTAGTTTATTTTAACCTATATTGTAGTTTATTTGATAGGTCAGTTATCTACCCGGGGAACAGATTAGATTGCAGATCTCGAAGCGTATTGTTACTGTTGTTTTGTATCACTAAACGATGGCAAATGTCCAGAAAATCCTGTTTCCTTCATCTCTCTAATCCTCAAGATCTATTTTTACTGTTATCGTAACACGTTTTTTTTTATCAATTAAGCGAATAAAATATGTTGAGCAGCGACGTAACTAGGTTATTCAGCACCCGGGGCAAACACCTATTTTGGCGCCCCTCCCCCCCACCAATTGAACTGAAACTAATTCCTTATAACTCCTCTTAAAAAGTGTGGTGTGTCCATCGGTACCGGGTACGCTACATTAATACTATCTTGAATCTTGATCTTAAAATACTCAACCTCAAGTTCAAAGTATATAGGCCTAAATATATTTGGTAAATAATAGAATACGTATTTTCAAAAAACAAATAGTTTATTTCAAAACAACACCATTTATACTAAAACACTTATGATAGTAAATTATGTAAAATATTGATTTAAACATTTAATTGTTCTTAGAATTTAACTTTTCGGGCTTTTCTTGCAGCAAATGTACTGACAATCTCACTGAAGCATAGTTTTGAGGCTACCTGGTGCTCAATGGAAATAATCCCTAGGTTTGTCAGCCTCTGTTGCCCTGTCAAATTCCGTAAATAATTTTTTTATTATTTTAAGTTTACTAAAACTTCTTTCATTCGAAGCCACTGAAACCGGAATTGTCAAGAAGATCCGTAAGGCAGTCATTATGTTTGGATATACATCCTCCATTTTGTTCACACACAAAAATTTCAGAAGATCAATCGAATTGGCTGTTTGGATATTTGGTACTAAATCCAAACCATGGTATTTGAAACTTTCCACTTCAGTTGCCAATTCGTCTTTGTCCAAGTCTTCTTTATATTTGGAGGCTAATTCAATTGCTTTAGCCTTTAGGTCATCCCCACTCATTGTTCCAAAGCTAGCTCCGTTGAGAAAACCAAACAAATGATTTTATGTTTTGAATAGAGTTGAATCTTTCTCTGAGTTCACAAAGAATGCGATCGACGATTTCTAATAGCTGCTGTTGAAATTTCTTCTCTTCTGAGAATTCAGGTGCTTCATCTTCGGCATTCTCATCAAACATGCGCTTTTTTCTTCTCTTTCGAACTACTTTGAAATGAGGATCAAGGCCAAGATTTGTTGCCATTTCTTTGGCTTCTTTCATTGCAGCGTTTTGAATAGTTTGCCCTTTCCGAGTCTAGTTCAGAGATCAATCGACTGATGTGTTTGGCCGATCTATGTATGGTGATATTCTCCACTTGTAGGAGCTTGTTCACAATGTCAATGCGGGTCAATTGCTTGTACCAAAAACAGGAGAGAACTATAAAACTCAAACTGCTTGACATTTTTCAAAAGATTAGCTGCTTCAGTTTTTGTTTCATCTGAGGTAGTTAGGCTGGTTCTGAGGTCATTTAAAGCATTTATAATTTTACCTAGATGCTTGTATATAACTTGTACAGCTTCCCTCTTAGTCGACCATCTGGTGTTACTTTGTAGTTTTAGAGATAGAGGGACATGTTTTAATAAAACCTCCCATCTATTGGTCGAGGAAGCAAAAAAATTGTTACAAGCAGTTAAGAGTTCCAAAGTATGACTGTACCTCCCCTGACATACTAGCAGCATTTGCACCTACTAAATTTAAGGAATGAGCCGCGCAAGGCACAAAATAAGCCAGGTTGTTTTCGGCAAGAATCCTAGATTGGACGCCTTTGTATTTGCCAGCCATATTCGAACCATTGTCATAGCACTGGCCCCGGCAGTTCTTCAAATCTAAGCCATCTTTTTTGATTTTCTCTGAAATTTCTTGCGAAAGACCCAATCCAGTTTTTTCACCAACTTTTACAAAATCAATAAAACTCTCCACTACCTCCGGACCCTGTTCGGTGATTTTCACATAACGAAGGACTTGAGACATTTGCTCCAAATGACTTACGTCGGGAGTACAGTCAAACATAATTGAAAAGTATTTTGAAGCCTTGATGTCACAAAATATGTTTTCTCTGACTTTTCCTGCAATAATGTCTAAAAATTCATTCTGGATGAGCGGCGAAAAGTAACTGACTTGGCCTTTTTTATGGCGAAGAATGTGCTCTTTCAGAGGTGCATGGTAATGAGATACTAGTTCAATAGTGTTCAAAAACCTACCGCATCTAGGGTCACTGAAATCCAGGTTTTCATTGGAGCCTCGTAATGGGCTGCCATCTTTTGCTAGGTGTAAGATTACATCAATGATAGCATACAAAACACCCTTCCAGTGTGCCTCTTCAAGTGCAATCATGTCTTGTAGTTCTTTGTCAATGCCAGAACGTTTACTTAAACTAGATTCTAAATTTTTCCAAGCACAAAAGCACTGTTTGTGATTTAAGGAGTTCTCATGCTCAGGAATCCGTTCACTCAATTTCTTCCACTGAGTGAACCCTTCATCTTTGGCTAAAGCAGAAATCTTATGTGGATGTTGATGTTCAGTGTGCGAAAAAAGTTTGCATGGGATACAATACAAGGAATTGTTTGATTTGCTATAGACTAGCCATGTTCGATGTACTTTTAAGCCATTAGGCATAATTTTTGTAAACCACTCTTTAGTCAACTGTCTCCCATCTCTTAAAGTATTGTTAAGATCAGGTTCTATTTTCCCTTCATTCAATAATCTCGATACGAGAAAACATCTGTCTGCATCCGAAATGGTATTAGGCCACTTCCCCGGATCTTTTAGATCAATAGATTTAGTAGACTCACCATGGGTTGGATCAGTTGTCAAACTCGTAGACGTACCATTATTATACTTTTGCTCCGGTTGAAACATCTCGATCTCTTCACCCTCGACGTCATCCTGGGTGACCGTTGGTACAACTGGAAGTTCTTCCAGCTGAAGATTTTTCCCGTACCAAGATTAGCATTAGTTGAAAACACGTCTTGGACTGCATCAGCTGATGACCCTCCATCTTCAAAAGTCGTACTTGTTACTACAGCTGATTTCATCTGAAAAAATAAAAAATTCGAGTTACCTTCATTCGATAAAATAATATTATTGGTATATTTGTCAATTTGTGGTAGAACTTAGCTGTTTAAATTGTGCCGTATTTATCTAAAAGCATAGTTTAACGCTAAATTAAACAATACTGCCGACAAAGCATCTCCTACTATACTATTTTTTTTAAATAAATTATGACGTTCTTAGTTCTTGGTTTAAAGCGAAATGTCGTCTTCAAGTGTGACGATGACTAGATTTGCTGCTTGTTAGCGTTTCTAAGAAATAGCTTAAGAAGAAGAAAGCTTAAACCCTGTGTTTCAATTATATATTTTTTAAACACAGATTCATATCAATAGTACGCTGCTACAGTTACAGAAAAGTTAATTATGATATATTTTTAAGGTTTCAATAAGTTAATCATTAATCTGTATTAGTTAATAAATACAAAGTAACAAAGTACTGTATATCTATCTTACCTACCTTTACTGTTTGTTTCATTTAGCCATGATGATAGAAGAGACGAGGATTGATGTGCTTCTTTTTTTTCTCTCTTTAGCTCTTTTGCGATTTTCCGCACCAGACAGTTTTTTCGACATGACTAATATTCACAAGCACGAAAATAATATTGCTAGTAACACTCAAAGAAACAGCTCCGCAACCACTTTACGTGAACCGAACCACTGATGATGTATATAATGAAGTAGAAGTATGAACTATTGTCAACAATAGTAGTGCACAACTGCACAACATACGCAGTTAGTCTGTTAGTCAAGGTCAGGCCAGCGAGCATCGATGTGTTGTGTTTGTGGCAATGTGGCATGTGTGGTGCGGTGAGAGGGATGGGGGAGCTGCGGGTGGGAGCCGGGAGGGGAAGGAAGTGTCTGACGCCGCGCCGTCCTAGTGAGTCATTCCACAGATAACACAGTGTGCCCATACTCGTTCTGTACAAGTTCATGCAGACCGTAAACATGATTCGTAAATAGTCAGATAGCATTCATCATTTCACTTTGCATTTTCTTAGACTTAAATCAAATAAAAATAATAAATATAATGATTTTCTTTTGCAACACACCTCGCATTAAAAAATATTTTCAACAATTTTTATTAGAAAAATCTGTGGCCGTGTTGGCGCCCCCCCAACAACTTGCGCCCGGGGCACATGCCCCGCGTGCCCCCCCCTAGTTACGTCGCTGATGTTGAGTATAGTTTTGTTAATGTTCACATAGGTACAACATTGTTTACCACTATCATATTTGAACAAAACCTTTTTAAGTAAATTCATCGAAAGTATAGCACCGAGATAGTAGGAGATGGTCGTTTTTACTGTAGAGCATAAAAAGCATTTACCCTAGTTTTAGCTTTGTTCTTTCACCACTATGAAAACATTAAATACGAGTCACATGTAGAACATTCATTATACTTTAACATGTTATAACATTTGTTATACTATTATATTTCTCGAATAATTCGTGGTTGGAGTGAACACTATCATTTTCGCAAAATATCATTTTCAAAATATAATAATAAAGGAGTCGTTGATTCGGCTATAAAGGCATTCCAGGTGTACAATGTTTCTCTTTTGGAACTGGCATCGATATTTTACCTCTTGTTTCATGGACGATCAGCTCAAGAATGTCAGGGAACAGGTCTTGTAATGTTACGATAGATGTTTCAAGCATTTCTTTGGAAATACCTCAGAGGAAAATACCTTTCGATATATCAATTACTGTACGTGAAAGTTACTGCCCCGTGATTGAGAAGTTTTTGTTATTCGTATTATATTGCTCCATGAGGACAATATTAAATCTCAAACACCTTCGAGGTTATTTTTATTAGAATTATACGAGTGCTAGTAGACTTGAAAAAAATATATATAGTTGTACGAGAAATTATGCATCCAAACGGGTTTGTTTCGAATTTGTTTGAAAGTGTACAATTTTGTTGGTATGCTCAGTTTATCAATCAGGTAGATTTTCTACAGTGTATTAACGTACAAGAAACTAACAGTTAATGTGGTACAATAAAGTTTTTAGTAGGGATGTTCTGTTTTAGTTTTTAAAGAAACTTTCGGTCACAGTAATTTAAATATACAATTTCTAAAATCATGTAAAATACAAAACAATATTTAATTATTTCACGAGAAATATTAGGAATTTGAAGCTGGTGTTTAAGAATTCTTTGAACTAGAAAAATTGTTGAAGATAATGATATTGTTATGAGAATGTGGGATAATGTTCCAGTCCAGATAGAAGAGACAACCTCCGATACAAAGGAAATGTGACCGAACACGCGAGATCCTCGAAAGTGAAAAATTGGGGAGAATGGAGGTCGAGCTCCAGAGATCCTTCGACGTCGGGATCGGCACCTGCTTTGACCAAGAAGGAACCATGTCAGGAATCTACTTATCAGGCCTTATAGAGAAGTGCGTACCCACCTGCAGTACTTATGTGTAAAGAAGCTCGTTGTGGCTACGATGTCTAAACTGGAAGATTGTCGGATCAATGTTGGAGGAGGTCTTCGAGGACTCGGGAATCGACATCACGTTTTGCATTTTCCATATGATCCAGAGGAAGGTAACGTGCTGTCCCTCTTGAACCCTGAGGGTACTGTTCTAGGGTACAACAATCTTAAGGGGGTTAGTGTTACAAGAATGTGATATAATGTTTCAAATATACGGGCCAACCTAAGATACACAGGTAATTTAACCGATCAGTCGAGATTCCATACAGCATCAAAAAGGATAATAGGTGAATAGCGCAGTTGGAGAGTGAGAGCTCAGTAGGTTGGGTCAGTTTCTTTGATCCGACTGTCACCACCCCTCCATACATGAGCGGTGGGTGGGTACGGTGACCCTTCTCCACTTCCCTCTTAGGTTCTGGAAGCTCCATCAATTTTAAAAGGAGCTGTGGCGACGCAGAGAGCTATTGGAGTTATAGATATGAATTTGTGGAAATGATAGAATTAATGGTAATACTCGTGATCGTGACAGATGGATTTGTGTCCATAATCATAGACTGTGTCATTGTTATATAGGCTCGCGTGTGATTAGATAGTGACTTTAGTTTTGTAGTGAATTGTGACAGTATGAAATAGTAACGGTTAGTTGGTTGTTGGTTTTGTAAAGAAGTAGTTTATGTAAAGTCAGCCTAGTTTAACGTTTATAGATATTATTATTAGACTTATTTATAAAATAAATACATATTTAGTGGATTCCATATTGACCGAGTGTGTCAATTAATCAAAATCCGTAACAATATGAATTAGTCCAGTCGTATTAACCTGATTGAAAAAATAAATGTTTTCTTACAGCAAACTAATGGCACAATTTAGTCAAATACATCATAAATAAATAAAAAAAACCTTTCCGAATCGTCTATTAGGGGGTATAGGAGGGGTGGTTTTTAGGGGTGAAAATGGTTTTTTTGCAATTTTTGAGTAAACAATGCATCCTATTGAAAACAGTAAAATGTAAAAGTTGTTGGAAATAAAAAATCTACAACTTATGTAGTAATCATTTTTGCCCTAACCTCAAAAATTTCCCGAAAAAAATTCAAAAACAGTTTTTTAACAATTTTTGTTTTCTTTTACAAAAATGGTTCGATTCAGCTTGAAAGTTTGATCAAATATACTTTGTGCTATTATAAAAATACTGTATTTTTTCATTAAGAAATATTCAGCCGTTATAATAAAATTTCACTTTAAAAAAATATTTTGATAATTTTCAATCACCATTTTGAAACATTTTTTTACATCAAAAAAGGTTCTCTGACGGCTCATTATTTTCGTTTTTTTGTCTATTTTGAAGAAATGAAATAAAAAATATGTAGTTTAATTGAAAAATCTGCAGAAAAAATTGAAAATAAACAAAATATTGACATTTTTCATTATACATTGTATTATTTACGTGGAAAAAATTGTTATTATTTATTTTAAATTATAATTTTTTTATACCAGTGTTATTTGTAAGCATTAAGCAAAGTAATAATGAAACATGCATATTTAACATTTACGTGGAAAGTTTTAAATAAATCAAAAAACAGAATTCGAGTCTTAGAAATTTTTTTTAATTTGTATTTTTCATCATATATTTTTTTATTTCTTTACAATATTTTTTACAATTCTTATTGAAATTGAATCAAGAAACCATCATTTCTTTCCAAAAGTTTTTTTTTAATATTTATGTTTTTTTTCAGTGAACTTAAAAATATAAATATCTTTGTTTTTTTTTTTTTTCATATTCTACGTCATCTGATCGTGATTCATACCATATTCTACTCAATTTTTTCCCTGCTTTTTTTAAATGTAATGATTGTATCTCCTTTCAATTGAAGGAAAACACAAGATCGTTATCAAAACTATCACTCAATTTTTTTAAATGTATTTAATGTTGTGATATCACCATCAAAATCTTCTTTAATTTCGTTAAGGGAAAATTGGCACTCGGATAATTTTTTTTAAGTAATACACGCAGTAACTTATGAAATCTTTAGAATCTACACTCGATGTATGTCTACAAGATGTTAAGCTTGTCCCATCATAAAAATATGACATGCACCTATTATGATAATAAGCTTGAACTTCAACTGATTCTTTGAGAAAATTCAGTCTAACTAACAGACTTTTATTAAATGATTCTGAAACATCTCTTCCCTTTAAAGTTGAAAAAATTTTTCTTTAGTCTCAACCTTCTGCATGCCGCGAAATGCTCTATTTTGGTTACAAGGTTCTTCACAAAAAACACAATGATGCTCAAAAATCAAAATCACATGCTTCTTTCATAATCTTCTTCCCAATAGATTTTTTTTCTAGTTTGTTCTTTGGAAGCTGTAACAATTGATCCAGGTCTATTGTATGGCGATCGACAACCACCATGAATGTGTGCTTCAGTCAATTTCTGAAATGTTTTGTACCGCTGATCATTGCTTTGTTTACTTGACGAAATAAGAGTATCTATCCCTCGACTTTTTATTTTCACTAAATCTCCATCGCGGCTTTTTACAAATGATACAAGAAGGTACCTTTTCCACCATTTACATGAATCTATAAAATGCAGAAAGCACGATAAAATTAGTATACTGAAAATACGTAAAAAATACTAGATAAATAGCATGCGTAAAATTGTATGTACAGAGACAAAGTTTTATGATCTGTATTATTTTTAATAATTTTTATCTAATAATTTGTATAAAATTTTACTTACGATTTGTATTTTATATGGACAAAAATCTTGTAAATTGCTAATCACGAGGCTTATTTCACGACACTACTCCAATATAACTTGACTGACGACAAAGCAGCTGCTTATTGAATGCTTAGAAACATACTGATACCCGTATAATAGAAGAATAGGATTGACCCCGCCCTTTTGCTTCAAGAACACTATTATATACCTGTACTATATATAACCTGTAATCCAACTTTCACATTCAACTTCAAAAAAAAATATATATATATATATATATATATATATATATATATATATATATATATATTCATTTATAACTTTTCAAAATATTCTAAAAATTTTCAACATAAAAAAAAATTATAATTTAAATAAATAATAACAATTTTTCCACGTAAATAATACAATATATAATGAAAAATGTCAATATTTTGTTTATTTTTCAATTTTTCTGCAGTTTTTTTCAATTAAACTACATATTTTTTATTTAATTTCTTCAAAATAGACAAAAGAAAAACGAAAATAATGAGCCGTCAGAGAACCTTTTTTTGATTAAAAAAAATGTTTCAAAATGGTGATTGAAAATTATCAAAAATTGTTTTTAAAGTAGAATTTTATTATAACGGCCGAATATTTCTTAATGACAAAAAATACAGTAATTTTAGAATAGCACAAAGTACATTTGATTAAACTTTCAGCTGAATCGAACCATTTTTGTATAAGAACAAAATTAAAAACCAAAAACACGATTTTTTGGGAAATTTTTGAGGTTAGAGCAAAAATGATTACTACATAAATTGTAGAGTTTTTTTTATTTCCAACAACTTTTACATTTGACTGTTTTTAATAGGATGCATTGTTTAGTCACAAATTGCATAACACATTTTTCACCCCGAAAAACCACCCCTCCTAATAGACGATTTTGGTTCGGAATGGTTTTTTTTATTTATTTATGATGTATTTGACTAAATTGTGCCATTAGTTTGCTGTAAGAAAACATTTATTTATTTGACCATTTTTAACTGCTATTTCTCCTGGACTGCTTTTTATGTATACCAAAGTTAATTTTCTTATGAAATATTTTTAAAATATTTATTTTTTAAACTTTATATTAAATTAAAACATAGCGGTTTATTACCGCATATTAAATGAAAACTTTTTCGATTTATGAAATTAAAATCCATATTGTGAAAATATAATATCGTCGTAATCAATCTGTTTTATTTGGTTCGATTAAAAAATTGCCTAACTGTTCCTTTTCGAATTCCTGTAAATCCTCATGGAGTAAAAAAATTCTACGTCTTATATCTTCAGCGAATTTATCTTAAAGGGCTATGAATTTAAAACAAAATAATATTTTCACAATAAAAAAATCGAATGCTTCATATTTAACTTTTTCGTTGTATTAAAAGAAGCGTATTGACAATAATACCGCTTTGAATGGGCCAGACTGTTTAGAATGTATCTTGGACGTTGAGGATCAAACGCCAAACAGAATCTAATGAAAAGATCAGTGACATGTGATAGCAATGCCTCTGTATAAGCCTGGCCAAACATCAGAGCCGATCACCGCAAATTGTGTTGCAAGTTGGCCTGCTGGCGGATGAGTTGTGATTGGCTTATTTTGACAATTCGATATTCCAAACAAATTTGCTGCATTTATAAACAATAAGGGATTCCCTAAACGAGTTCTTTACATCTTGTCCACACATTCTACTTCGAGTTAACATTATACCTTCCATAATGTGGAAAAATACAAATATTGAAAAGTACTGCATACAAATTTTCCGTCTACACATTAGTTCAAGGTTTCCTGATTGCGTGAGAACTCTTGAATGTCTAGGTTACGATGTTGTTTGTATCCTAATGTATTTAGCTGCCATTCAACTCGAAATAAAAAATAACCCTTCATAAACAGCCATATAAACCTAAAATCATGTGCTGATATCTTTTCAAAGTATTTAAAATGCTTTGATATTTTTATAATGTGGCTTTTTTTTAAACTGGCGTGTTAGTACTTTTAAAAACTAAGGGATTTTGTCTTACTGAAATCTTAGATTGTAATAGTTATAAAATTATAAATTATATCTCAAGTGGATGACTTTGTATGCAAATAGTTATCTATTACTTGGTAAATTCTTGTTTTTCCACCTCTTCTACTTTCCTACTTTCAATATTTTCCGATGGCAAGTCAGATCTTTTGGAGCAAACTAACACAATTAATCGATTTAAGTTCACACACGGGCCAAAACTTACACACCTTGTTTGTTCGCCTGGAAAATAAAACGCATTTTCTGTAATTTTCAATGATTTTCAAAGGTATTTTACTGTTTGATCCAACTATTATCAATCACATTCAGATCTGTCTCTTTGATAACGCGTATAAAAGATGCTAAACTATAATAAAGTGTATGGACTTTAGGGAATCGGAAATCAAGATTATCTAATATTTTACTTTATAACCAAAGATAATGGTTATGTAGGTTTTAGTCACGTATTCCCTCTGTCAAGAAACAGTCATATTAAATTTATCCTTCGTTGTTCCTTAGAAATGAATATTTCAAAAATTATTTTAATGATTATTTCCTTTGATTTTTCATCTTGATTAATTTACCTATATCAATATTTTTTTATGACATTGATTGATTCTGAATATTAACTAGAATATTGTTCCAAAAAATGTTATTAAATTAATTAAAAATTCTAATATCAAACTATATCATTCATTTTATCTCTTGTTAAAGTTATTATAAATATCTTTATTTTTCTCTCATCAACTTCGAGCGCGAGTCTTCTTCTTTGATTGAATGAACTTGACAACAGTTAATGCAATAACTGAAATATAATGATTTATTTTCCAAAATTTGAACGGAATCCATTTGTTATGAAAGAGCTGCTTAAAACTATTTTATGTTGAAATTGTATTATATAGTCAAGATATAAAGTTATGCACAAACAGCGCCATCTTCTAACGTTAGGTTGGTATATGAACAATAATTGCAAGGTGAGTAAACATACCATCTGTGTACAAAGTTTCGTTTCAATTTGTAGTTTAAGGTAACTACCTAGTTCACAATTCCACGTTATATTACACAATCCTTAACGACAAATGTTGGATTATGGTGGCTTTGTGTACTAAGGGCCATGATAGGAGAAAATACAAAAAGTACTCCCGGAAGTTCCGTAATGATAGTAATTGCCATAGGATGGCCTCTATAAAATCTTAAAACCCCGATAAAGGACTGTTGAAAATAGCATTTCCAAGATGGAGGTAATAGCATTTTTAATTAAAAAAAACATTGTATAGTAATATTTTGCCTGTTCTGTCACAAATCAGTACAAAATGAGAACCTGCAATGTTAACAATTCCTATAGGGGAAAGAATGAAACAATTAAGGCACTTTTAAGATTCATTGTTTAAAGTTTGTTACTGATGATGGAAGGTTTGAATGGATACTAAGATCTCAGACATCATTATATGTTACAAAATGTATAAAATAACGTTTCGAAGATGGAAATTTATTCTCTTCGTCAGGTGAAATTGATAGTTTGTACATAAAAGTTATAACGTACGACAATGGATTTCCACCTAAAAAAGAAATAAAAAAGAAAAAAGTTAAGCATATCTGAAAATCTGCCTATAGTCTAGACAAGAGAAAAAATAACCCAAGTGTTGTTAAGACTACAAATACACGTCACTCCAACGCTGGTGAAAGTAGGAGACTAACAAGAAATTCGTTGTTGGCACTTTCTGTGGTATCGCGGTGTGTCATCTGAAACAAATGGACAGAGACAGCGACAGTCGGGAGGTTGCTTGGTAAAGACAGACGCCTCTAGCTTGTATGTCTATGTACTCCATATCACAAGAACACGTTATACTGTACACAAAGAATAGCCCACAAAATTAGGACTTAAAAACTGTGTTTACAGTAAAACATGTTCTTGTAATGAGGAATACACAGGTGGGAACTAAAAAAACCAATGACTGTGTGAATTTCATTACATAAAAAAGGCTAGTGTAACACTGATGGTCTGAAAATCATCACGACAAACGGTACGAAGGCTGATATTATTATCGCGCGGCGAGGAGAATTTCTTTAAACGCAAATTTGTTGAGGTTTCATTCATAAAATTAGCAGACCAACCTCTAAGTCAACCTTCGGTTGAGATTAGGTCACTTTGGATACCAATATTAAAAAAGAACTGTCTAGGAAACCAAAAGATTGTAACTATCAAACAAACCTCAACCAGCTTAAATTCGTAAAAATAACATTACATGAAGGTCTAAGACCCAAACCTTAGGTCACTAACCTTAGGGCAACTTCCAGTCACATTGTTTCATATGAGGAACCGCGATGCCGCAGGAAGTGCTTTTATTGTTAGTGTTTCACTTTTGGCTGCGCTGGAGTGACACATGTTTGTGATCTTGACTTATCGTGCTTGTGGCTGTGCAGTGGCAATGCCTAGGTCTATTTACTTCTTGACATTACTACATTTAGTCCAAAAATAAAAGAGCCAAAGGATTTAAAGTCATAGTTCTTACAGATTAAACCCATTATTAAATACTACGCCTAATTTTATACCTTCTAACTTAGAGTAAAAAAAATTCTAATTTTGATTTTATTTAAAGTTGCATAATACATTACTAATATTAATAGTTCTATATCAAACTTTACATAAGCTCGAATTGTTCTATTACTGCCAAGTTCGGAATAATAGTAGAATAATAAAAACTAGCACAAAATAAGAGTTTCTACAAAAGAATAGTAACTTATTCAACTAACCTGTTGAATTGTGGTGCGGGATAATGAATGCAGCATTTTGATTTTTAAATTATACACTATTTTGTATAGTTTACATTAATATCAGCAAATTATGTACAATATCATTGATTTTACTCAATTTATATCTTGTTTTACAAAGTTTTAAGATTTTTCAACAGTATTAGATTCTATAATTAGAAAATTAGCTGAAACTAAGTCAACCCTGCGTTGGTCGCGGACGGTCCTTGATTCCGCTACGTGAGAATTTTTTTGTGCTATTTTGTTTGGAGTTGGCAAAATGCAACGTGCTTTTTGTCTAGCTGAGTTCTAGAATCCCCTCCCCCACTTCATGGCGTAAACGCAGTGTTTTGGCGTGACCTTGTAGGCAACAAAGGGGTTTTGTTTACGTCCTGGTCTGCCATTCCGGCGCGCCTATTTGTGTAGCGCTACCCCGGTACTCGAGACCATGCGCGACTGTTCGTGTTTGTGTGTTCCCGGACTTGTGGACCGTGCGTGACTGTAAGTGTATGCGATTAAAAAAAACATATTTTATGAATATACATTTTTGAAAATGGATCGGAAAGAAGAAGAAACGAATTTCTCCAACTTCTGCGTGAAGTTCCAAGTGAAAATGATTTTGTTGGTGACGATCTATGGGGCCAAACAGCCTCCAGAGCCATATCAAGTTAACAATTCCCCATCTGAAGTGGTTCTTCGTTTAATTTAACCTATCTCGGGACAGAAAGAAATTTTCACTGTGGACAAGTGGTTCACTTCCATTCCTTTAGTAAGGGAACTGAAGAATCAGTATAGGAATTATCACTTGTTGGAGTTTTAAGGAAAAATAGGAGAGAGGGACCTCCTTTATTTGTAGAAACTAAGCAAGCCTGTTTGTCCTTAGACAAGCCTGTTTGCCTTTGGCGACGACATGACAGTTGTATCAATATGTACCAAAAAAGAATAGAAAGGTTCTCCTTTTGTCGTCAATGCATTTTTGATGATAGAATCTATGAATCATCTGGGGATGCCCAAAAGCCAGAAACATTGATCCTATGTTACACTACGAAGGGAGGCGTAGATACCCTCGATGAAATGAAGGCAATTTATTCAGTGGCTTGAATCACTAATTAGGTGGGCCTCTCGTTGTTTTCTTTGGAATGCTAAACATTGGAGGAGTCAAAAGTTTCATCATTTGGAGATCTAATACACGAAATGAAATAACAGGAAAGATCTTATCTCAAAAACTCTCAGCCGGGAGTTGTGTATGGACCTCTTGAAAAATCAGAGCGACATTGACCAACCTTCCTCGCCAACTTCAGACACAAGTTAGAGCCCTTGCCGGGGTGCCAGCTCCTCGCTTAGGAGAAGCTCCGGAGGAAGGAAACAAGTCATGGAACGATGTTCGCTATATACGTGGAAACAAAATAGGAAAACAAGAGTAAGAAGTGCACGTTGTAGAATCTACATCTGCGGCGAGCATACGGGCCTAAGGCTGTGTCTGAACTGCACATTAGACGGACCAGAAAACATGGACACTTGATGAATAAGATTAAATCAGAGTCTTATAATTTTCAACTTTTAAATTTACTTCACTGAACTTACCTAAGCCTATAAAAATATTGTTACTGTACTCAGTATTCTTAAAACATTCTATGATTATGTTTTAGTAATTTATTAAGTGTATTATTATTTTTAAAATAGTGTTGTTTGTACTATTTTATTTATATTGGATATAGAAAATTTTAATTTTGTAATGTAAGTTGAAGTACACATCAATTTCAATTACATTGATATAAGAACATTTAAACTAATCATAAATTATTCACTTATTTGGTTTCTAAAATACATTATAAATAAAGGTTTTTATTAATTTATGAGCTGTTTTCAATTTTTAACCAGTGTTTTCTATGGATTATTCAACCACGGTCTCACAGACCGTGCGCGAGCAACGACGTTCCAGGCGGAGCGCGGAACTAACGCAGGGTTAAATAATGTTTTTTTATTTGCTTTCACAAACAATAAATTAAGAGTGAAATGTTAGGTCAATACAGCTTCATAGACTCTTACAAAGTCAAATGTTTACTTCCCATAATTTAAAGTCTAAAGAACTAATAAAAACTGTCTCATAAATGGAAAACTTCGTTTATGCATGGTCTTGCGCATGGGCTGTTTTATGTTTTAATTCCGCAAAACTCACTTAATGGGTCAATAATTATTGTTTACGAGCCTTCACCAGTTTTTTTAAACGCTGTAATAAAAACTTCATCAAAATGAAACTGAAATTTTAAATAATATTGTAGAGTATTAGTATTTTTATTTATTAAATAATTTATATTTGAATTATTTAAAATTAAAACTATACTTGTAATCAACAATAATGCAAGGTTGGGGTATGCCCACATTACATGTCGTGTCGTTTGCATACCAAACTTCCAGATTTTAGTTAGGTTTACATGTGTTGCTATGATTCATATGATTTTATCCAGTTTGATACAAATGTATATATTTAGTGATTTTGCCATATGCATCATTGTTACCCGTAAGATCAATGTAAAATTGTTCACAAACACAGCTAAATCCGCAAAGTATCATGTACTATTATCCACCTCGGCGTTGCCTGTATAGAAATAAAACTTGATGGAATATTTCAAGTGTATGTCAAGTCATTCTCGAGATATCGTGTAAATTGAAAACTTAAAAAAAAAAAAAAAAAAAATGTTTTCCATCCTTTCGAGTTATAGGGCCTAAGCTTCGCCACGAGCTCAGCAATAACTTCAAGTAACGGGATTTGAAATTATAGCTATTAACACATTCAAATGTACCAATACATACATGGTATGGTAAGAAATTGGTATATTTAATTTTACAAGCATTCGTAATAATAAGTCTTCTTGAAAGTCTATCTAAAGGAAATCAGTTTAAAAAGTACAGGAGTAACAAAGTTACTGGTGATTGTTAACATTATTTTCTTTCCTTTAGAAGTCACGTTTAGTGTTAGGTTTGCGTTTTACGTCCCTTTGAAATAGATTACTAAAACACCAAATAAATATTTCTTTTATTGTTATACAAATTTTTTTTGGAATTCCGTTTGATCTTATTTTCTGATGGAAAGTAAAGTTCAAGCTTTTTTTATATTCTCTGTTCTAAATATTATTCATCACAAAAAAAACATATTTATTTTATTTTTTTAAGTTTTTTTATTTTTTTTTGATAAAACTTTCTTTTCGATTGTTAATAAATTTATTATAAATATTACGACACAAATAGATGCTTTTACAGGTTGGTTGAACACCCATTAAAAATTTATATATTTGTTATAAATTGTATTTTTTGATACTTGATATCCTACTTTCATCCGAGCAGATGTGATGTGTGATTTTTGTTTTTCGTACTCGTGATTTGTGCTCGGGACTTGCATTATCTGCAGTGGTAACGCCTGGACTGGGCTCCAAGAGGGTTTTAATTACGTTTAAACCTGTTTTCTGTTCCATATTTCTCTAATTTATTTTATTATGTATTAATACCTCCCTCACGTGACGAAGAGGATAGATTCCAAACCTCGAAACGTTGTGTTATTCCTTTTTGTAACCATAACGATAGCAAATGCCATGTCCCAGCCAGCTGGCCGGAAAACAAGTTACTTTTACATAAAATTACGTGTGTAATATCACGTGATCGAGTGACGCTGGACAGGTCACGTGATACATACACCGAGCCAACTATTAAACACCTAATGTCAGCATACTGTGAAGTTTTACACTTACACTTTCCTTGATGTAAACATTGATTTACGTTCAAACGCTAATTTAGGATGTAACACTGTGATAAATTTATTTTTAATATTTGAAATTAATTATGATTTTTTTAAATTGTCACTTTTTATTAGGGAACAGTCCAAACGATCCATTACTTAATTGAAAGCAGAGAAAACATTTCTGTGTTTAAAATACTAACCAAGCGGGGTTCGCAGAGTACAGTCTTAAACCATACTATATGATAGCTGCATAACCCTTCCCATTATCCATTATGGTATGCATTATTGATTGTTTTATCGAGAGCTACAGATGGAGAACTAGAACTGGTTTTTACTCTGGCAAGATAGTCTCTGGCAAAGATTATCCATGTTAGTGATCTTAGAGAAACAGGATTTAGATTTCATTGCTACATTGTACGAAATCTTCACTATTACGATACACTATCAAGCCCCAACCTGTCATATGTCAACCCTGTCTGCCATACTACCAAGTCCGATGAAATATGAACCCAAGTCAGAAGAAGTTTTAAGGCAGAGTTCTTAGTAAGGTCAGAGAATTTTCCTGCTTAGGGGAATCAAAAGTTCGTGAGTTGCCTGAAAGAGCCATATGATCTTTAAATTATGCAACAAACAGACCATTAAATTTTTACCATCTAAAACAAATGAGGGAAGCCCGGTTGAGTAAAAGAAAAATTAAAAGTAAAAAGGTAAGTGGTTCATCATTGGCCCGTTTATCTTAGCCATCATTGGACTTTATATAACAATAATTACCTTTTTAATACCTCTCTGTTATGCTCAATTTCTCCATGATGCTGGAAATATAAAACTTATTGGTTAGAAGGATTACTTGAAAGTAATTATATGCGAAGTCTGTAAACCACTGAGATTGTCCCTGATTGGAGTTATTGGCTGTAGTATTAGTTTAATTTTTAAAATGAGAGAAAAGGTGTTAAATAAACAGGTTTTGTGTATAAAACTGATACATTCAAAAACATGATAAATTGTATAAAGAAATGTAATTATTTTCTCATGTGGTAAATATTTAACATACCACATGACATGGTTTGATTATACCATATCATACTGGGAAAAGGGCCAACTGTAGGCCAGAGTTGGGTTGTTGACTAGATTACACTCACATCAGTGAACTCTATAGGCTGTTGAACGCGACTCAACTCGTAGCTTTGAGTAGTAATGACACCTCCGCTAATACAGTTGAAATGGGACTTTTATTGGCTGGTTTAATGAAAATGACATAATTTCTGTTGTAAACATAGAACAGAATCATCAAAAATTTGTGATCGATAATACTGATAATAATTTAAAGAATTGTAAGGCACAACAATACCCAGTGATAAATATATGTAAAACAACAGCATATATTTCTTTTAAGAGAAACAACTAACTATTTTTGGTAATAATTAGCCACATTTACTATGGTGGTTGCCTGATAAGGTATAACTTTTATGCCTTAAGCATTTATATTTCTTAGTAATTTAAATTTGCGTTTATTGTAAATTGTATATAATTTAAACGTATATATATATATATAATATATATATATATATATATATATATATATATATATATATATATAAGTAGATAATAATATGGGGTTCCTGGCGCACTTTCGGAGCCGACCGAAAAAGCAATGTAAAATACTGTTTCAATGTACCATAAAGGAAGCTGAGAAATAACACAGCAAATCTCAATGAAAAATTAACCGAATCTACAGTCGTTCGTCTCCAAAAGCGATCGGTACATTACTATCTACTCTGTGGAATGAAAAAATTAACCAAAATCTAACAGCTGTTTGCTTCTACTTTTCTTAAGCTGTGCTTTGTAAAATGTTGTTCAAATCTGCTACGAATAAAGGATTTATCTTAATAAAAATTTAATCAATTTAAAACATTTTTACTAAAAACATACTGTACTTTAATAAAAAACTTTTCTACTAAATAAACAACATGAAACTCACCAAGCTCTCTTCAGTTTCTAGCATTTTCAAAAACTTACAAAGAAAGACAATTTTAACGAGTTCAACGAATTACCAAAACATTTTAAAGAACAGTTGATACTTTCCTTAAATGATACAGAATTCAAAGAACTTGTAAAGTCTTTTGCAGAAAAAACGTCTAATGGAGTGTTTTACTATCGGCAAAAAACTAAAAAAAGTAAGGGATTACATATTTAATATAATTACGAAAGATAATTGAAAAGAAAGTAAAAAATTAAGAAACAGAAGAGTTTTCATCGTTTTTTTATGACATTTTTCCCATATTATACGTTCTTTCAAGATAATCAAGACTTAATTGATGAATTTTCTTAGGAATTTTTGTGAGTATCAAGATTTATCAACACAATTCATTAAAGAGCATTATAGAATTTTTTCTTATAGAATATAGCCACATTTTGTGTGAAACAAAAGGTATTACTGTAGATAATATTCCATGTGATTCCTATGAAGAAAGACACCAACTATGGTTTCTATCAAAACAGTACTATGACGTGGTGAGGGGACTGCAAGTTTTAGAGCACAACTGAAAAGGACTTTATTTCTACAAAGTTAATTGTTTATTAATTTCTTTATCTTTTATAGTCTTCTTTCCAGTAACAATCAAGTGTTAATTTTTCATTTTTGTTTTATTCTTTAATCTTTTTTTCATCCAAAACAGTCAAAAATCTGTTCGGTAAGTGTACTTTACAATCTTCCAACTCGGCAATTATTGTAAAACCCGAATTTATCTTTCATTTTCTCCAAATTCAAAGATTCTATGTTTCTTCCTTTCTTCCCAATTCATTTAACTTCTATATACTCTTTAAACTTACATTCTCCAATTATCATTTAACTCTTTCAAGAACTCCATTTAAATAGAAAAAATTTAAAGACGGAAAAAATGAAATTTGCTAACAAATCACTCGAGACAGTCGGGGAGAATGTGAGTAAAAACCGCATTCTTTTCACGAGGTTCTTCGTTTAATTTCTCCCAATATGTACTATAAAATCATCGAGGATTTCTGGCTTAAAAATCGTAGACAAATTCAACATCCAGATAATGAAAAAATACAGGTAATATCTTTTCATAATAAAACGTGTGTAATCGATACCTACAAACCTAATGTATTCTTTGAAAAGGAAAATAATTTTTTCAATGGTTCTAAGAGATAAGTAAAATTTTTATTCTGTTTTCTAAATTCTGTAACAAATTTTGTTTGTTTTTTACCTCCATATTGCAATTTTGTAAGCAGGTTATTCAAATGTGTTAGTTTTATTTCGAAATTTCTTAGGTTTAGGTCTTTCGTACAAAATTAAATTACAATCTCTACAAACTAAATATCTTTTATTCGATTAAATTTCTCCTCTATTAGAACACTTGTAACAGTTGGCATTATACTCTTCCATTTAAACAAAAAGATTTTTTTTATAAATGGAGATTATGGAACTAACTCTGCCGAGATATAAATTTTTCAGCGCAAATGTTTGTGTTTACATTTCTACAACAGAGATAAATAGAAATAATTTCATTCTATTTGTACAACTATTTAGGATATTTTGTCTTATGATTTACAAAGATTATTCCGGAAGAAATCGAGATTTTTCATCAACGAAAGAGTATATTTTTGAAGTTTTTAGAAGGGAATGAAAGAGAATAATATGAAACATCATCAATTATTGTAAAAGACAAAATGAATGATTGTGTCTTTGGTTGTAGTGTTGTTAGTGTGCGTGTTTGCGCTATTGAGGAATCACATCACATTCAAACTTCTACGGTGTCTATTGTTTAGAGACTTGGCCCTGCACTGCTACTGTCCATACCAAGTTAATGGCTAGGAGCTGTAATTCGGGTCTTAGACTCTGGAATTTTTTTGTTCCCAAGTCTCAATTTTCTTTGGTAACTACTGTGTAGAAGTTGATGGAGAGATACAATTAGGGAATTTGTGTCGGGTGTTTTGTAAGTGTAATGTTGTATTAATGAAACGATGTGGAATGAATGTAATGAAACGAATTAAGGAAGAGAAGGAATTAAGGAATGAAGTGGAAAAGGTGAGGAAGCAAATGGCGCGCCTAACCACAGTTGTCATTACTCGGGCTTGTTCTATAGTCATTACACTATGGCCACTCGTGTAAAGACTTGTCCCCAACCACTGAACGGACAACCATTGTCTTCCTCAATAAAAAAGCGCGCCTGAAGCTCTGGGATTTAAAACCCAGAACCTCAGGCTTTGAAGGCAAGCGTCTTACCAACTGAGCTACGGAGAGTCTCGAAAAGTTATAAGCTATATCTCTGCTATATAAGTTGTTCAATTAGGAGTGCTAGTTTACAAATGTATTAATAATTTTATATTTCAAAAACCACTCAACCGATTTTAATGAAATTTTGGTTACACATATAGTAAATACTTAACTCTTTCGACTTAACTTATCCATAAGGGTGAAATCATCCCCTATTTCTTAATATTCATAAAAAAATAAAAAAAATTATCAGAAAAATCTGAAACTTCAAAAAACAAGCGAGTTCAACTTAAAATTTTCATGAAAATAACAAAATTTTCAAAAAACTTACCCCCAATCATCCCTTATCTTAAAACTCTTATATCTCGAGAACTATTGGAGCTTTTTTGCTGAAATTTGGTATATAGGATCAGTAAATATTAAAGTATTTTTAAAATCATAACTTCCGGTCCAACCCTTAAGATGACCTTGGAATAGTTTTTTGTTAATATCATCCCCATTTTTTAAGATATTCTTTTGAAATTAAAAATGAATACTTATATCAATGTCTTTAACAATTCTGTAAAGTTTTAAAATTATCCGATGAATAATAGTGAAAATAACGTGATTTTTACTGAATTTCTCTAATTATCGTTCTTAATCACATCATAGGCTAAAAATTTCTCAGAAACCACAACCACATAACAAATCGCGTTTGTAACAGCTTTTTGAAAATCCATATTGATAGATTTATATCGTTCTTTGAACCCAGAAATATTTGTCAAACTCTTTGTTGTATCAATGACATAAATAGCTCTATTCCGCTAAAAATTCTTTAGGATTGTAATACATTTCCTTATTATTACAGTAAACTTTCTTAAAATCTTGATACATCTGATACATGATTCTGAAAAGACCTCCGGAAATGTTTAAATTTTGTAATTCATTTGGATAATAAGAAACCGTTCAATTTTAACTCTGATATTTTTTACATTCAAACTATCAAACTTTGAAGGATTTTTCTCTTGATTTTTTCTGTCTATCTGTTTGAAAAACCTATGATAACGAACTTGGGATTGAAGATATTTCTATAAATATTTGTGATATCGAACGAATAAGTTGTTTCCGGAAAATACCTTTTTTGTTCAAATACATTGCCAATCTAGAAAATTAAAACATAATGTTTTGACTTTTTGTAATTTCATCAATTCAACCTATATTTTACCTCGTGATTTTTATAATCAATCATTGAATAAAAAAAATCTGTAATTGTTATTTTTTCCATCAACAGGCATAACATTTCCAGTTGCAGTCTTCAGAATCACATCATCGTCTTCTGCTCTTATAAAACTTAGATAAAATCCTCCTTTATAGATCGGAATAGTAACATTTTCAAAAAATCCTAATCCAAAATGAGATAAATTTCCAGCTGCTTCAAAAACACCAAAATTTAAAATCTGATTCAAAGCCATTAGAAGTTTGAGAAATAACATCACTTTTTGAATACGAAAATAGTTCCTTTAATTGTGCTTAATTGGCCACAGTTTTTCGACTTCTTCTATCAATTTATTATGTTTTCTTACTTCAATCTTTAGAAAAATAAAAACGGTATAAAATTATCGATTATATCTAACATTATCAGTTCCAAGATATGCTTGACCATCTTGTTTTGTTAAAGTTCCAGAAATATAAAAACTGGAAGTTAGACGAGCAAAAGTTTATCTCCCAAAAATCAATATTAAAACTCAGTTCTTTTATTCGGTTCATTCAAATGTTGTTTTACTAATTGGATAGAAATTTTTAAACTCCGCCCTTTCAATATCACTAGCATATTTTTCTGTAGTCCGCGCATTTAATAAGAGAAAATTTAGAAATTTTTAAACATCATGTATCATTTTTTTCATCGATCTAATGTACGTTTTTTATAAGAAAAGATATTAAATTTTAGTAAAATAATTAAAAAGATTAGAGTCATTTTTAATGATCTACTTCGTCATATTCAGGGATTCTCCTTCCTTAAATTTTGCGATCTCGGTCACATATTTCAATAAAATTTGCACAGGATAGTAAACCGCTATCTATAATATTGTTTCCAATCAACTGTATCTTTATTTTCATCCAAAAAACTTTATACTCAAGTGTTGATAGAGACAAAAGAACAGGACATATGATCTTTTAATTGATAATGTATATTTTCTTTGAATGAACTCTGGGGACAGAGTTTGATATTTTGCAATGTTTATACCAATTCAATTTGTTTACGTATAATCTCATCATATCTTCGGATAATTCATATTTTTTGAGAAATGTCATCCCAATGTTCTTTTTTCAAATCTCTTTCGTGTTGCATGATAAAAAGATCGAAAGCACTGTAATGTCCCGCCATCTTCTATTTATTAGGAAAAAATTTCAAAATCAAGTTTTTATAAATTGACTCTTTTTTTGAGTTACATTCAGCACATTTTCCGAAATTCTCTTAAACTCCATTGATGTTTGCATAGTATTTTATATCATTTGTTGCAGTTTTTTTCTTTTACATCTCACACAATATATGAGCGCCATTTATATAAGGAAAATTAGTCATCATAGCCGCCTAATCCATTAAATCTGTTATCAATGTTTTCAAAAGATTTATTAACATCTTCTTTTAAATTATTAAAGTTTTTCTTCTAGTTTATTTACTTTATCGAGATATAAAGAGTATTGGATCATCTATTTTTAAGTAATTCATTATTATGTGTTACATTCTCATTGTAAACGTGTACCTAAATTTTCAAAAAAGTTTACTTTCTCATTGAAATGTGTGTATCAAAATTTTCCAGAAATTTTGTTATTAACTTCACCAACTAATTCATTAACATTATTTTTATATGTATTAAAGTTTTCTTCTAGTTTTATTTACTTTATCAAGTAATTCACAACCAACATCGTCTACTGATCTTTTACGTCTTCCATCAAGTTTTTTCATAGACTTCTGTTGTAAAATCTTTAACATGCTGTTTATGATTCTCATAATTTTGTTTTAGTTCATTAAACATTTTAATAGGATCTTCTTAATTGAATCATTACAACAACATCAAATGGATTAATTCCCTTTACTAACACCGCTAATTCTTTTTCCTTTAAAATCTAAGGCATTTTTAACATTCGGATCATGTAAATCAACAATATCGATGTTTTCTGATAATTTTAGAGGTTTTAAAATTTGTTCTTTAAACAACAACATCATGTTGTCAATACCAGGTCGAACACCGACAATTCTTTTCTTATTAGCCAAACTAAACATAATTCTTTTCAACTTTGATCGCTTCAGTAATTTTTATCAGCTTTTTTCGATATGAGACATTAAATTGGGTAAATAATTTTTTTACACCATCATCAACTTCTTTTTCCAATGTTTTTATTTTATCAGCAAACTTCATTTGAACTCATGAAATTTGGCAAGTTTGTTATCATATTCTGCTTTAAAATCTTCAATCTCGACAGCAAACATATCTGAATCTGGAAGGGTTTTGTAATAAATTTTCTAACTTGTTATCAAACTCATTTCTCAAACTATCAAAATTGAAACTATTATCTACATTTTGAATAATTTGTGTACCAAATACGTCAAAAAATATTTTGTGAATCTCCATATTTATTAAGCAATAATTTGTTAACAACTTCTTTAAAATCTTACCATTTCTCAGTTCATTCAACACAAAAACCACATAAATGACCACAAATTGGGGGATCTTTGTAGTCTTGAATTTGAGAATCGTTATAATAAACGTTTGATTTTTTTAAATATTGGATCAATTCTCTCGGTGGTTTGTCCTCAATTCTTCCATACGAATCAAAATAATATGCATTCTTATCTTTTTTATAATAACAAATCCAATGTGTTCCACTTCCCATAATCGAGTCTAAATTCACAATTCCACATTCAAATTTCTTAACTTTTTCAGGTAATGGTATCTCTCATAAAAATTCCTCTAAAATGTTTAATGTTTTTACAGATTTCTTCCAATTCCCCGAATGTTTAAAGGTTTAATTTCAAATTTTTTTTCAATGTTTGATTTCACGTAATTCAAAGTTTTCTCATCTAATCCAGATCCTGTAACATCTTCCAACTCTTTATCTAACCAATTTAAAATGTTTCGAACAATAGGAATCACATCCCTTTTTAACGATTGGAGCACAGCTTTACGAAACATAAGGAACAACATTTTTAACAACTGGAATATTTTCTCCAAAATCTAATAATCTTTCAAAAGTCCACCATTTTTGGAGTTCTTTCAACTGATTATAAGAAAATTCTATTCTGGTTTTTTATTGTTTTTCTTATGTTTTTCGAGTTTATTGTATTGTCTATTTGTTAAAAAAAAATATCTTATCTTCGCCATTTTTTAGTTGATCTATTTTAAATTGAATACTAACGGGTATTTTCTTCTTAAAAGCGGATTTTATTTTTTCTTTCTGATTTTTTGCTGAAGTTTACGTTCACCTCCATTTATATAGTTAAAAATTTCAAGTTCTCTTCGATTCCCATTCCTAGTTTTCTCTTCAAAAACATTGCTCCAGCTGTTGGAAGCGCAACAAATCTTTCACCTAAACTAGCATCTTTTGATAAAAAATCTATCCATTGCCTTATCTTGCAAAACTTTATCTGCGATATGTCTGGAATTTGTGTCTCTATGTTTTGCATAAAAAATATCGTGTTCCATAGCAGCTTGATCTAATTTATTTATACCAGTATCTCCTCTTTTTAGTCTTTTTTCGAGTTTTGTGCCAGGCCCCAGATACTGATAAGTTGGTACGTGTAATTCAAAAGGTAAATTGTTGATAAAATCATTCAAAAGTCCACTACCCTCAATCATAGATGAACTTATTGCCGGCAAAACTCGTTTTAAATATTTAATTCCATCAGGTTTTTCAATCATTTCATCAAGTTTGTTCGAAATAAAATCTTTAATCGCTTTCTTTTCGTTCAAAAAATTGTTGTTTCCAGCCTTTTCTTGAGCATAAATATAATTTATAATTCCATCGAGTTTTGTCAAAATCGTCGATATATCTGTACTCAATCTTATTATCACTGTATTTTCTCTTATACCAGATCCTTCGATTCGTTTTTCCCAAATTGGTTTAATCAAATTGAGAATATTTTTTACCTTTACTTGACTTTGGTTTTCTTAGTTGATGGATCATTATTTTTGTAAATTGAATCAGATTTCCATAAAATTTCAGTATACTTTTTCAAGTCTTCTTCAGAATATAAACCGTCTTTTGGAACATCAGTGCCTGTTAATAATCTCCATAAACCTTGAGTTTCCTTCATATGTTTTTTCATTAATAATGGATATCAATCATTATGCTCAAAATTCACGGGCAAATTTCCAATCAATAAAACTTTTCTTTTTTCTGTCCCAATACAAACCAAATTTATCATCCTTCGCTCTAGGAAGAAATTTTTTACCAATTTCCACCAATTATTATATCCGTTGTTCCAGGACTTATTGGTTCAAACTATGGTAGAGTCTTCAATGATTCGAGGTCTAAATGGTGTTGAAGATGTTAATTTTGGCAATTCAAACTCAGATTCTGGTATCGAAATATCAGCAAATTGTCGTACAACTGGAAACCAAATTCATCAAATTTTGATTATCGCTTAAAACATTTTCAATTTTGCCCTCAACATTTTTTATTGCAGATGTTACAGGTTGATTAATTTTTTTGAATAAGTTCTTGTTCTTCTTCATCCATTCGAATCTGTTCTTTAAAATTTCTTTGATTAATTTCTTTTCGATTTGATCAAGTTTTTTTTTGGCTTCTTCTTCAGAAGTTACGTTCGCCATTTATTTAGGAAAAAATTTTGAAACGTGGAACGTAAAAACGTGAACGTGGAACGTAAATACGTGAACGTGGAACGTGAAACACGAACGTGAAACGTAAAACACGAAACGTAAAACATGAACGTGAAACGTAAACATGAACGTGAAACATGAACGTGAAACATGAACGTGAACGAGAACGTGTGAACGTGAACGTGGAACGTGAAACGTGGAACGTGAACGTGGAACGTGAACAGATTTACCGTTTTTCTGTTATTTTCATAATGTAAATAAAAAGTAGTAAAGATAATATAAAAAATAATTGTAACAAATATTTTATCAAGTAGATTTGTCAGACCACTGAGCAGCATTTATATTAGAAAATTTATTCAGATATTTACCATTTTTAGGCTTCAAAGTTAGATTAATAGTTAAAAATCCGTAGTCTTCCTTCCAAATTTTATCACATAACTCAATAAAGTGGTTATAAAACTCATATCAGATCCCACATAATTGTTATAAATCTTTCTCGAATAGTGATCATCTTGCTTAAAAACACACAAAATATTCAGATTTATTTTCTTATAAACTTGTTTATCAACCTTTGAAAAGCATTGAGAAAGATAGATTACAAGAGATATTTTTTGTGACGGGACATTACGAAATATTCCTTAATAACGTCTTGATTTTCCAAAATACAATCATCAAAAACGATTAAAGAATTCGGTTTACATTCGCTTAAATGGAACTATGTCCTCGGAAGCATTATAAAAAATGTGATATTTTTTTGTTTAAAGTTTTTTTCTCAATATTTTCAAATCTTTCTTGGTAATTTTTTATATAGGCGTCTTGTTCTAAAGATTTAACTAAAAACATACAAATTGGAATAAGGAATCAACCTATTGTAGATAAAATTCAATAATAAAGTTGTTTTTTCCACATCCCACTTGAACCAAACAATTAACAATCTGATTGGTTGATCTTTCTTATTTTCTTCAAACGTTTTGAAGTTTTATCTGATCTTTTTGCTTTAAAAAATTTCTCCATTTAAATAGAAGATTTTCATCTTGAAGCAAACGCTTGCGAAAATGAAGCTGTTCAAGTTTGACTTCAGAAAGCTCTAAAAATTAGTTTTTAAACTTGGAACATTCCTATACACTTAGAGGAAGAATCAAATTATTTTATCGGTTTAAGCGGTTTTTATTCTGACAATTTTGTAATAAATATTAGTGAAAAGTTCTCCTTATTGTATAGGATTTAGTGAGAAGAACATAACAAAATATTATGGTTTAAACAAAGGATATTATACTTTCGATCAAATAAAAAATTCCCTTAAAAATTATCTGAAAAACATTCAAACAATCAGATAAATCTTTAAACTTTGGACGAAAACAAGTTTGAAATGCAAAAAAAATTATCTCTCTAATAAAATTCAAATAAAATCAACCAGTAAGAATAATGTTTTCAGCAATTATTGTAGATTTATTAGGGTTTGTTCAAGAAACTATTGAGCCAAATCAGGTATATTTAGGAAATAAAACGCCAAAATTTAGACCGTTCGATGTAATTGAAAGTGCACTGCAATCTCGTTGAACCTAGTTTTGAAAATCATACGAACATTTACACAAAGAATCTGAAATTTTGTACACTTTTTTCCCAAAATGTTGCTTATGGATCAAAAAATCAGTGAAAAACCGAATGAAAATCGATTATATCCAATTAGAAAAAATATTAAAAGAATTCAAAAAATCGTTCTGACTATTCAAGACTCTGAGGGAAATTTATTAAATAATGAGAGTAAAACAACAATTTATTTAAGATTGTCGAAAGAATGATGAATCAAGGGGAGCTATTGAATAGCTTACCTTCAAATTTTCAAGAAAAACAACTTTTTGAATGTATAAATTACAGGAGTCTATCCCATAGACCCCTTAACAATCTTCATCCTGACCCTGTTTTTAATCAATGAATCTAGACTTTATACTGAAATAAAAATTACTAGGTTAAATTCTTTTCTATCTAAATGGAGTCAGCTGTAGACCTACTCAACAATCAACTTACATTCAATAATAAAGACATTTGCAACGATTGTTGACGAAAATAATGAAATTTGGTTTAAGGCTAAAGATGTTGCAGAAATTTTACAATATGAAAATAATAGACAAGCTATCATAAATAATATTGATAATGACGAGAAAATAGCCTTTAAATATATAAATTACAAGAGTCTATGCCATAGACCCTTTCAAAAATCTTCATCCTGACACTATTTTCATTAATGAATCTGGATTTTATTCTTTAATACTAAGATCTAATAAATTAAAGCAAAAAACCTTTCAAAAATTGGGTTACAAAAGAGGTTTTTACCCTCCCATTAGAAAATTTGGTGAGTACAAACTTGAAAACAAGATTAAATATTTAGAGGACGAAGTTAAAACACTTGCAAAATTAAAGATGAAATGAAATCATTGAAAATAGAGAAATCAAGAATTGCGAATTGGAATTAATGAAGAGAGATATGGTATGTAAAGGATTTTGATAAGAAAAAAACACCATGTTTTTGTGTTAATTAAGAAAGAATCACATGTGGGAATGGCCTTATTACGTTATCAGAGCTCAGAAAACGAGAAATACCAAAACCGATTAAAACATCTAAAAATAAATTATCCTGAATTAGAGATTTTGTTCATTGATGACGAACCAATTTCTATCAATCTGTATAACCAAATGAAAGAATCTTTGAATATTTTATACAACGGAAATCATTTTACTACAAAATATGGCAGAATCTCGACTGATTTATAGAAATATCTAAATTACACGATGAAAAATTTTCTAAATTTTTACTAAAAACTCTCGATTTATTATATTTTGTTTTGTAAATGTTTTAGCATAACTAGGTAACCATCGTAGAATTTTTTTTTCATATTCACAAGGCATTTTCGTTTTTTATAACTTTCCGCTGAAAAATTTTTTTAGCACAATCTTTTGCAAAAAGCATCTTTTCTATCTTTACTATACATGCCAGTTATTAAATTCAGAAATATTTTTAATTTCTTTACAAAAAGTAACACTTTTTCTCTTCTAAAGTTAATTTGTTTCATTTTAACGTATAATTCCTTACAATAACAGTCTTTTCTATTCTCTTCTTGACACTTTGTACATTTCTTTTGAGACTCCATTTATATAGAAAAAATTATTACACGATGAAAATGTTACTAAATTTTATTAAAAACTCTTAACTTATGATATTTGGTTTGTAAATGTTTTTTCATAGTTATTTTTTAAACCATTTTATAATTCTTCCACATTCACAATGAGTATCTTCATAATATAATCTATGAAGATTCTTCTTTACACAATCTTTACAATATGAGTCTTTCTTATCTCTACTATAGTGATCACTATTAAACTCTGAAATTTTTTTAGTTTCTTTACATTTAAGACATTCTTTATCTTCCAAAGTTAATTTTTCTATTTTATCAAATAATTCTTTATGATATTCCCTTTCACAATCTTTGCAAATATAATGCATTCCATCTTTCCTATTTTTATCTTTATAAAATTCATTTAAATCTTTAAATTCTTTGCACTTTGTACATTTCTTTTGATGCGCCATTTATATATAGAAAATTTATATTACAGTTTTGACTTCTTCAATTCATATTCATAAAACTTTCCGGTTATTTCTTCATTATTTAAATCTTTTATACTATAAGTTACAGGATCTGTGTTATTAATTTGATAAATCACAAAGATTTCTCTTGACCAATTGTTCTTATATTTTGTTCGAAAATGTTTGTTTTTTTACTAACAATTCTTACATGATCATTGACTTTAAATTTAGTTTTCGTGTGAATTTCAGGTGGAACATACTTGAAAACGGTCTCTAATAACTCCTTTTCTGCATCCTTATCTACGTCTTTTCGGTTTCATTTTGATTGTGCTGTGAACTGTATCGTTATAATTGTTTACGAGTTTTTGAAGAATATCGATCCATTTAAAGTTTTTATTAATCTCAAAAATTACTTTCATTCTCTCATTTTGAGTTCTGTTATATCTCTCTACAATACTTGATTTCTCTTCGTTTTCAGTATGATAAATCTTAATGTTGTATTTCCTCAAAACATCGTTAAATTCTTTATTTTTAAACTCTAAACCCTTATCTGTATGAAGTAGGTTAGGAGGTTTGTGATTGATCCTTATGGCATCTTTTACTATATCTTCGAAAGCTTTTGAAATATCCTTGCCGTTTTTTCTTTTGATAGCTCTTGACCAAGCATATTTTGAGAAAGTATCAATAACATTTAACATATACTTAAATCCATCATTTTGATCTGAATAGTTAGACATTATAACTAAATCTGCTGCCCATAAATCGTCAATTCCTAATGTTATAATTTTTCTCTTTTTAAACTTTTTTCGTACTGGTGCATGAATTTCTCGAGCTTCAATCTCTATCTCATCTTTAGTCTTCAATTCTTGCTTAACAGGTTTTGGATTTGGATTCTTTATAAACTTACTCTTGTTTGTCTTACATTTTGAACATTTTGCAGCAATTCTATACAATCCATTTTGAGTTTGAACGATTTTTTGAATCTATATTTTTCGTTTTCTTTTTACACTTGTGACAGTGAATTAAATCATCTTCCATTTACATATCAAAGTTTCCAAGTTTATTTAATTCGTCTAATATATCAGATTTTGCTTCATTTTTATAGCCATACGGTACTGTATCGATCTTATTTTCTAGGACAATTCTCTTATCATCTTTAGCGTTCAGTGCCAGCTTGTTTATGGTAACAGTGTACAACTCATGTTTATAACTTTTGATGACTGTCATCTCCCTAAATTCTTCTTTATCTTCGAACAAACATCTCTTCAAGTTTTCGATATTTATTGTTTTATTTACAACGCTTCTCTTAATTCCTTTACACCTAACTGGGTTTTTATCTAGATATTTGTACGAGTACATCTTAGACCTTAAACCACAAAATTCTTCTAAAACTTCGCTATTTTAACTCATCTTTGAATTTCCCTAATTACCTTCTTATTTTTAGTAGTGAAACATTCATGATCTTTTGGATAATCACTTGTATCAAAAGTCATCTATATTTTCTTTAATAATTTTAAAAGGATCTCGTTTCAATTCTAGGAAATAACTGTCTGTATCCATGTAACACAGATTCAAATCTGGATCAAACTTCTTTAATTTGTTGTAATAAAACTCGTACATTAGCAATTTTGAGAGGTCGAGAACTGAAAATCCTATGTAAATCGGTTTGTTAAATTTAAACCTTTTGTTTGTACATGTGACTCGCTATACAGTTGTCGTCAAAGATGTTAAAGCATTTGAAATTTGTTTTCTTAGCTTGTTTCATTGAAAATTCTTCATTTCCAAGCTTAATATCACATCTGTTTCTCACATTTTCCATAGATTTTCCAAAAACTGAGTTGTTTCATCAGCTTATAAAAGTCCTTTTCAAAGTCGCTTGTAGCTTTGGTTCTCATGTTTGTGTTAAAATCAATGTATTCTTTCATTAAAAGGCTTCTGATCGAATGCAATAACTCTATTTCACATGTTTCAAAATCATACCTTGTTCCAAATAGAACTTCAAATTTCTCGAATGAACAACGTATTCAGTTTTATCCAGTAGAGTTGTGCAAAGTTTGTTTTTAAAATGTTCTGGAGCAAGAGGTAAATCCTTGTGATGTTCGTGTAAATTTGTTGGATATCCAAAATCGACTTCGAGAATATAGCCATAATCTTCGTCGCCAGTGAGTTCTAAAATTGTTTCTTGCCACTCTTCTTTTGTATACGTTTTAGGATCCATCCACTTGATATCACTAAACGGCAGTTTTTGCATAAGACCATACCCATAAAGGTTGTTTGCATCGAGATAGAGTAAATAGTTTTCGGGGCTTTGTCTTATCAAAATCTTTTAAATATTTTGTTATTTGCTTTCACATATCGTTTAATACACTGAGAAATGCCCCCGCGAATGCCTTTTTCAATCATCAAATACATATTATAATCGTTAATTAGCTGAAGCTCAATTTTCGTTAATTTTAACATTGCGTCCCATGCGAGACTGGGAGCTGTTAGATAGTGTGCCGGATCGAGTTTTATAACAATTAAGGCAAATGTTTCTGAAATTTTCGAATATATCAGCAAGCAATAAAACATCTTGGATATTGTACAAATCAGAGTAATTTCCAAGATTTTTCTCTTTTAATTTGTTTCCAAACATTTAAGTAGTGTTGAAAATCTTTCTCAGATATGCTCTCATCTGTCAAAAGTGAATAGAAATCTTGAATTCTCAATTCTTCTGTGTAATCAAGTTTTTTAAATACTGTCGATAAATTCATAGGGAAATATTCCTTTTCCAGATAGAATTTTAAAAATCTCGTCGTCGTCATTTGGCTGTCTTTCTATTATCTCATTCAATATTCTTCCATCTTGTATAAAATGATTTGTATGTTTGAAGTCCTTCTCTCTTTAGATTTTTAGCTAACTTTTCTATAGACGAGGCCATGAATCTGAACGTGTCTACAAACGAAAACTTGATGAATTTTCTTGGCTTATCACCTTCGAATTCATAGCCATATCCAGAATTTACAGAATAATTTATATATTTTTCATCGGTGTTTGCAATCAAATCAAACATTTCCATATTGTTTAGCCAATTCTTTTATGTACAAATGAGTATCGTAATTTGACATATTGTGGCAGAAAACGGGAATATTCTGAGGAAATTTCAAATTTAGATTGCAACATGCATGAGCTGCGCCTCGAAACTTGCCGGTTAAATGACAATGATCTCTCACTTTATTATAACTCTTATATTCCAACTATCAGGAGTAAAACCATACTGAATTGACCCAACATCA
The DNA here is from genome assembly GCF_021130785.1 of Homalodisca vitripennis. Classification (NCBI taxonomy): domain Eukaryota; kingdom Metazoa; phylum Arthropoda; class Insecta; order Hemiptera; family Cicadellidae; genus Homalodisca; species Homalodisca vitripennis. The sequence goes on from NC_060214.1 coordinate 34,805,116, forward strand.
TAAGCAGACCATTCACAGATATGACAAACGTTTGAATTTTGATACGAAATTTCTTCTTCTTCTGTCAATTTCATAGGTTTTCATGTTCTTAGAATTATATTTTTTCGCTATGTATTTCGATAATTTATTGAGTTCTTCAAACAATTTTGTCGGGACGTTTTTTCAAATCTTCTTCATTTTTGGCACGATAACATATCGGTTTTGTACATGCGATTGGTCACATTTCGACACTAAATATAGAGTAAAACCATAAGGAATGTGCCTCTGAATCTTGGTTGTAGTCGATCTTTGTGGATTGTTCTTGCATGTCGGAATTTTTTCTAATATGCTCTCAAAGTCCATATAAATTACGTACGGATGGTTAAATTTCTTTTGATAATTAGTAAATTTAGTTGTTTGACCTGGAAATGGCATAATTGGCTTACAAACTTCATGATTTTTACAAATTTCTAAGTGATCTGTTAAATCTCCAGATTTGTAAAAATGGCTTAAACATCTTCTACACAAAAATTTTCTTTCTTTATGTTTAGACAACTGCGAAGAAACAAGCTTATTTAAATCGGTTATCAAAACATAATGAGATTTATCATCTTGTTTAACATACAATAAATCAATGTTTGTTTCAGCGTCATATTTTTCAGAAATTTGTAACGGAACAATGTTAATATTTTCATCAAAACTGTAGACATTGATAGACATTGTTGGATACTTATACTTGGAATTGTAGCTTCGTTTTTCAAATATTTGTATATCTTTCAGAGACATTGGATACTCAAAACCTGAAAATATTTCGTCATTCACAAATTTTTCGTATTGCTTTACACGTTCACCAGTCTCTTTCTGGTTTTTCAATAGCACATCTTATTGAGTAAATAAAGCAAAAATCATCTCTATTTTTTATATTTTATACAAGCTTTTTTATCTTTGATATTCTTTGGTAAATCGATGTATGATCCTGCATTCATCATTTCGTGTTTGTTAAGGCTCAAAACTAGTTGTTTACAACTTTTTAAATGTCCATCCGGAACCTTTATTTGGATTATTCGTTTGTTCTCGATGTGTTAATTTATTAAATTGCTTAGTAATAAAGTCGTTTACGTCAAAGAATTTCGTCTGCTTTGATAGTAAAATACATTAGACATGTTTGCGGTTCACCATTCACTAAAGTTCGTTCGTATTCACATTCCAAAGAGAGATAGCCCTTCATATTTTTAACATTTCCTTGAAATTTCTCGATTAAACTTTTAATTTCTGACCGCATAATTGAAAGATATTTGTAAATTGACATGGAATTGTCGTTCAAGTTTGTTAAAATGTATTGCTTGAAAAGACCGTGTATTGAGGATAAAACTTCTACATCAATGATATTTTCGGATTTTACTTTAAGAGTTTTATCAATTTCTTCGATCATTTCAGACTTGGTTTTATCGTTAGTACCGATAGCCAACTTTTCAGCTATTGAATGAAGTTTTTTCATCATTAAAATAGGTCGAGATTTTTCTTTTTCAACTTTGAAATTTCTCTTTAATTCACGTAATTTCTCAATATTAAACATGTTTTCGTGATCGGCAATTTTATTTTCTCTAGCCCATTGTCTTAAATAATTTAGTTCATTATCGTAAATTTGCTTGTTTTTTTCGTGACTTTTAGAATTATAATGGCGATCATAGTTTTTTCTTAAAATTTCTTTTTTGCAGAACGGACATGATATTTTTTCGCGCTCCATTTAGATAGAAAAATTTATTTAACTAAATGGTGCTTGTAAACCAACGATTGCGCCTCTCACGGCGTGATATCACTACGGATATGACGCAGGCGAAGCGATTATCGTGATGGTCGGTCTGTAGTAGCACACCTCGACTGTCATTGAAGATTTTTCCTTTATTCGTAGCAGATTTGACAACATTTTTACAAAGCACAGCTTAAGAAAGTAGAAGCAAACAGCTGTAGATTTGGTTAATTTTTCATTCCACAGAGTAGATAGTAATGTACCGATCGCTTTTGGAGACGAACGACTGTAGATTCGGTTAATTTTTCATTGAGATTTGCTGTGTTATTTCTCAGCTTCCTTTATGGTACATTGAACAGTATTTTACATTGCTTTTCGGTCGGCTCCGAAAGTGCGCCAGGAACCCCATATTATTATCTACTTATATATATATATATGCCAAGTATATAAAATTATAACTTTTGTAAAAAATAATGTATCACCTTTCTAAAATATATAACTGAAGATTGTACTTAATTTGAAATACCGTTCATAAAGAAAACTAGGTAGGAGTCAGGTATCAGAAGAGCAGAGACGTTATATGCCAAGTCTCCGTGTATTTATGTAACATTGGCTGTTCAAATAGGATTTCCTTGCGCTGATTGTATTCTTATGTTTACGTGACGGAACTTTGCATTACGTGTAGTAAAATCCTCTTGAATCTTAAGGTTTTAGAAGAAATCGTGGTTTTTTAAAGTTACCCTATTTTGCATCCTGATGAATTCTGTATTTTATTAAGGGTTACACAAACACATCCACATATTACATTAGGGGAAGTGGTGGGGAGGGGCTATACTACATTGATTCACATAGAATCCCTTATCTCTTGATGCTCACCTTACATGTTATTCAACATATTATAGAACTAATTAGAATATAATTCTAGTGGCATCGATACTTTTCACGTGGAAAGCCCTGTGAGGGACATTCGGAGAGGACACAGTAACAAAAACTTATTTTCAGACGATGAAAATGATGGATCAGAATAAATAAGTGCTATCGTATATTTAATTCCTGCTTTAGAATTGTAAGGTTAAACTTTTTTTTATAAAATTCAAATGAATAAGAGATTTCGCAAATTCTATTTATGTAGCTTTCTGACATTTGAGTAGTCTTCACTCTAAAATTAGGTATAGATTTCAAAAATTGTACATATAATACAAACCAATGTACGTGAACTACTCGTAACATATAACAAACAATATAGCTATGGTGGATAGGTTTATTTAAAGCGAATATCTGGTTTAGCTCCATTTCACCTTCCGCTCAGTGCAGCGTCTGAATTGAACACTGGTACAGATTGATCCCTGTAATGTGGAATCCACATCTGTGTTAATACATTTTGCTATAGTCACCACTAATCTGTAGAATAAAAGTGGAGATAAAGTTAGAAATATCCTACACGAAGAAAGAAATCTGGTATCAGGAGAACAGGCACGTTAGTATGCGAAGCCCACTTATATTTATGTAAAAATTCGCGCTTACTGTTCAAATGGGATTTCCTTGGGTTGATTGTTTTCTTCTGTTTATGGGACTGAACTTTGCTTCAGGCATAGTAAAGTATTTACTACAATCCTGAGCTTTCAGAAAACAACGTGACTTTTCAGTTTAACCTCTTTGCATATTTATAGGTTTCTACATTTAATAAGGATTACAAAAAACACATCCACATATTACATTCATCGTAGGAATGTAATATGTATTGTATTAGTAGGAGCGTGTTGTAGGCTATATAGTGCATTGTACCACATAGAATACAAACTGAAATACGTGAGTTGACCAAGAAAAATCAACTGTCGTAAGAAAACCAAAATATTGATAATTTTTAAAATTACAATTCTATTTTCCTACGCATTGGATTTAATAAATTATTGGTAATCATTAGTAATTATTTTATAATGGCTCTTCATATCATATTAGTAAGGTTTTCCACACTTACTAGTTTATTTACCTTACCAGGAGTTTTAGCTTTCCTATGGTTTATGCAAATTATTAATTTCTTGCTATTACAGTGTGGAATGTAATTATATTCCAAATTATATTATCCTTATCCTTAGACAGAGTAAGGGGACTTCTGTACTAGTAGTTAGAGGTAACGGAGCCCAAAGGTATTTCCTGTATGTTATTGAGTAATACTGTAAAAACTATGTGGATGTGTTTGTGTAATCAATATAACTATGGTGGATAGGTTTATTTAAAGCGAATATCTGGTTTAGCACCATTTCACCTTCCGCTCAGTGCAGCGTCTGAATTGAACACTGGTACAGATTGATCCCTGTAATGTGGAATCCACATCTGTGTGAAGAGATCCATCAAAAGCACTGTAGCTCAAAACGAACTCCTTGCACCATTTGAACGTTATAGACACCTATGCTACAAAGGGGTTTAGTTTGGTTACGTCCAGTGTAACACAGAGTAAGAGATATTCTCATTGTCTCATGAGGTGCACAATTGAGTGCACTGCACGAAGTTGTCATCAATTCATTTCATTTTTACTCCATGTCAAATAACAGGGATTTAAAATAGGAGATATAGACTTTTGTAATCAGACTAAAGATAAAAATACATCTTAAATACATCTTTACAGCTTGCACATAATTTTTAAAATTGTGTTAATTTCTTCATATAAGTTCCTTAATTTATATATGTATAAAAAAGGCCCGATACATTATTAGTTTGATTTATTATTTCGGCCCAATTATATAAATGCTTGAATTTCACACTTTACATTACTATAGCTTCAAGTGGAATTAAAATAACAACATATATTTCTGTATTTAAGGGTATTATCATAAAAAGCTCAGATGTTAACGAGAAAGTTGTTTTTCCAAACTTAAAATAGTTTACACTACCCAATGTAATGTCTCTGGTATTTCGTATCGCATACTAGAATCTCGTATTTATGTTGCACAGTCCTGGTGCTCCACCACATTTGGTGGTTTGTGGCGGCACTGACACGTTTGTACCATGAACGGTTGGTCGGGGCAGGTCCGTCCTAGGGGTCTGTGGGTGTGGTGCTGGCATTGTGTGTGAGGAGTGTGAGTGTGATAAAACACCATATATATTATTTATTTCTAAAATATTCTTATTATTTATTTATAAATTATTGTTATTAGGTATTATTAACAGTTTTTGTTTCTTATTAAAAATGGAAGTTGTAATATTATTTTGTGTTATGATTGTATAACTATATAGTATATATTTTTTAAAAGTATCATATTTATAATTTTTTAGTGTTTAGATTAATGTTTGATTTAAAGTCTTTAGTAAAGTGGATTAGTATTAATATTAATTTGGTGAATATTTAATAATTATTGTTCAGACAGGTAAAGGGGAGTTGAACGCAAAAATCGGTAAAAATATGTTTTTTCGCTTTTATATTTCATTTTATTATTTGATTCTTTCTGAACAATTTACTGCAATCCCTACATAAAAATGGCTTCCCGTTGAGCTTCTATGATTTTTTCAAATATAAGACTACATAACAAATTTCGCATCAACTTTGCCCTCCGCCTCCTAACACCTGGTGCAAATACAGGTTAGCAGAAGTAAATGAAGAAGAAATTACCTACAATCACAAACATTCTCTACCTGAAGCTGTATTGACAGCAATAAAACCTACATACAGAGATTTGTCAAGATTAGATCTACTAAAAAAATGTCTTCACGGGAAAACCCAGAACGTGAAACGAATCTTTCAACAATGTAATGTGGAACCGAATCCCAAAAAATGTGTTTGCTGGAAGAGAGACTCTTGTATTAGGTGTTCATGATGCTGTTCTAACATTCAATGGAGGTAACATTGGAAGGATCAAGGTTTTAAAGGAGTTAGGAATAAAAGACTGTGGCAAATACACCGTAAGCACATTGAAGAGCCTCGATGAAGTCAGGATGAGGAAGGCAGATCTGAAAGCAGAGTCAATGACTAAGGAAGCAAGAATAAAGAAAAGGAGACAGTTATTAGGTGAGGAAGAGGAAATGGATGGTAGCTACTGTACTGGAGGCTTCTAAAGGTAATATAAACTTATAATTATTTAGATTTTTTGTTTTCCGCTGTTTTTGAAAATTACCGGTTTTTAATATATATGTACCTTTTTCTCAGAAACTATAAATGCTACACACATGAAATTTTTACTGGTTATAAAGTAGCCTTTTAGAAGTATGTAGCTCTAGTTTTATCAAATTTCATCAATAAATAAATATTTAGAAAAATATTTTATCTTAAAATATAAAAATAAAAAAATAGCACAAATATAAAATTCTTTTCTTTAGTTGTATCAATTATTTTACAAAGATTTTAGAGGTATAAATACAATATTATATCCTACACCTTGTGTAAAAATTTCAACTTCCTAACTGTTATGAGTTCTGAGAAAAAGGTACATAAATTTACCTTATTTTAACATTGGGCCTTATGGACCGTTCAACTCCCCGTAAGAAAGGGCCATGAGGCCCTAACTTTGCCTGTTTAAATAAACAATTTTTCTTTTCATTTTACATTTACAGATCAGCTGTGTTGATACATTAAATACAGTAAGAGCACAAATCACTTACGAAAAAGAGCCAATATAGATAGAAGAGCTGGATTTGTTTAAGAACGAAAAGAGTGTTCTAATAGTACAAAAGCGTTACGACGCTTGATAGAACTGTACGGTCAAAGACACCAGTTCTATAACTCAGCTCTCCTTAAAAAATATAACTATCATCTAATTTGGATCTGCACGAATAAAATTTTAAAGAATTTTAAATGCGTTGTTAAAGGCCATTGTGTTGCCTTTTTAATTCTTATTTCCCCTTACGAAAATGTCATGAAGTTTTATACGCCACCAATCGATGTGGGAGCTTGTGACGCAGCTTGGCGTGTGCTGGAATTCGACTTGACTGATCGAGAACCTAATTGTGTGTCTACTGAAAGAGTAAAGTTGTCAATAATGTGAAGTAGCCACCAGGTGAACAAACAGGAGTTATATTTAAGCCTTTCTATAGTTACTGTTGCCGGTTTAAATGTTTCTTACTGAGAAAATGTAACGCAGCAGTAATTTTATATCTGACTACATTGCATAACTTTAACACCTTTAAATTCAAACTGAGCTTTACTAAAGTGACAACTGATTGTAAACATGATTAAAAAACAATACAAGTAACAATCACTCAAATAACGCTAACATTTATTATCTTTAAATACCAACTAGTAATTACAACATTTTGAACTAAATTATTGTTATAATAACTTAGGTGTAACATTTAAGCATTGTACAAAAATAAAGTGGAATTAAGTAAACATTTGTAATAAAGATTCAATTGGTTCTTAAGTCAGTTAATACTATATGCAAATGTCTATTTTCTAACTTCGTATTGGTACAATTTTATTTACAAAAATATCCATATCAGAAAATAAAATATTGTAAGACATTTTAGTACTAGCAAGAATGGCACTGACTTTTATTATGACATTTTGAATAAATATTAAAATAAACAGGTGATGTACCTGTGCGGGAATAATTGCGGGAGGTATGGATTAAACGAGTAGCATTTTACATACATAAGTACGTTATTAACTATAAGTAACTTATTAACTTTATACATTTAGAACCCTTTCCTACTTTTATAAAAATCCAGTTTTAATGTCTGTAAGGAAACTAACCGTATACTACAACACATTACTACCGCGGGGCACGAAAGTAAGACACTTATTGTTTGCTGATTTATTTGTTTAATGTGGATCATATATGTAGCGAATATATAAAAAATTAAAGTTAACGGGTCACCTTTCTAATAATAAAATTGGGGATTTAATTTCATTGGAACTATTGTTCAGAAAGTAAACTGCGACAAAGTCAGTTATAAGGAGAACTGGGACGCAATATGCCAAGCCCACTTTTACATACTTAACATCGCAAGTTCCCTTGCGCTGATAGTATTCTTCTGTTTATGTGACAATACTTTCACAAGGTATAGTAAAATCCATCATCGCGCATCTTAAAATTTAATCTATTTGTTAAGTGCTAAGTAAATTAAGCATTAAGTAAATGTTAAGTGCTAAACATTTACAATTTTAATAATTTTTGTTAAAGTTACCACCAATGTACAAAATAATACTGGTGATATTATTTCATCTAAGTCTCTAGGGCATGAAAGCTAGAAAGAAGACATATATCAGGAGAACAGGGACGCTGTATGCCAAGCCCACTTTTACATACTTAACATCGCAAGTTCCCTTGCGCTGATAGTATTCTTCTGTTTATGTGACAATACTTTCACAAGGTATAGTAAAATCCATCATCGTGCATCTTAAAATTTAACTTTTTTGTATAAGTGCTAAAAATTTACAATTTAAATAATGTTTTCAAAGTTACCAGGTTTCCACCAATGTACAAAATAATACTGGAGATATTATTTCATTAAAATCTCTAGAGCATGAAAGCTAGAAAGAAGACACGTATTAGGAGAACAGGGGGCGTTAGTATTTGAGCTCACTTATATTTATGTAACACTGGCCTTTACTGTTCAAGTGAGATTACATTGCACTGATTGTATTGTTCTGTTGACATAACGTAACGTTGGCCAAATGTAGTAAAACCCTTCCTTGCAATCGTGGGGTTTTAAAAGATATCACGCACCTTTAAATTTAATTTATTTGAATAACTACAAGATTTAAAAAATGTTAATACATTTTGCTATAGTCACCACTAATCTGTAGAATAAAAGTGGAGATAAAGTTAGAAATATCCTACACGAAGAAAGAAATCTGGTATCAGGAGAACAGGCACGTTAGTATGCGAAGCCCACTTATATTTATGTAAAATTCGCGCTTACTGTTCAAATGGGATTTCCTTGGGTTGATTGTTTTCTTCTGTTTATGGGACTGAACTTTGCTTCAGGCATAGTAAAGTCTTTACTGCAATCCTGAGCTTTCAGAAAACAACGTGACTTTTCAGTTTAACCTCTTTGCATATTTATAGGTTTCTACATTTAATAAGGATTACAAAAACACATCCACATATTACATTCATCGTAGGAATGTAATATGTATTGTATTAGTAGGAGCGTGTAGGCTATATAGTGCATTGTACCACATAGAATACAAACTGACATACGTGAGTTGACCAAGAAAAATCAACTGTCGTAAGAAAACCAAAATATTGATAATTTTAAAATTACAATTCTATTTTCCTACGCATTGGATTTAATAAATTATTGGTAATCATTAGTAATTATTTTATAATGGCTCTTCATATCATATTAGTAAGGTTTTCCACACTTACTAGTTTATTTACCTTACCAGGAGTTTTAGCTTTCCTATGGTTTATGCAAATTATTAATTTCTTGCTATTACAGTGTGGAATGTAATTATATTCCAAATTATATTATCCTTATCCTTAGACAGAGTAAGGGGACTTCTGTACTAGTAGTTAGAGGTAACGGAGCCCAAAGGTATTTCCTGTATGTTATTGAGTAATACTGTAAAACTATGTGGATGTGTTTGTGTAATCCTTAATTAAATTTAGGAACGTATCAATACGCAAATTTAATTAAAGCGCCATGATTCTAAAACCTCAAAATTTTAGGGAAAGATTATACTATGCTTGATGAAATTTCCGTCATATAAAGAAAATAATGGATAAGTTTCTTTCAGAAACAACGTAGCATGGCGATCATTAGTCCTAAAAAATACAAAAACTTATAAGTAAGGAAATAGAACAGAACATCCGCAATTTCGTCTAAAACCTCAATATTAAAGAGAAGGATTTTACTATACGTAATGCATATTAAAGAGAAGGATTTTACTATACGTAATGCAAAGTTCCGTCACATAAACAGAAGAATTCAATCAGGACAAGGAATCCCATTTGAACAGTAAGCGCGAATGTTACATAAATACACGGAGACTTGGCATACTAACGTTCCTGTTCTCCTGATACCTGACTTTTACCTAGTTTTCTTCATGAAGGGTATTTAAAATTAAATAAAATCTCCAGTTATATCGTATATTTTGGAAATGTGACCCATTGACTTTAACAAAAGTTAAAATTTTATATACTTGGAAAATATATGGCCCATATAAAAAAACACACAATACACTTATGACAATTAAAACTTAATTTTAAATTTATATTCTTAATGGACAAAGTAGGTAAAGTTCTCATTATAAAATTTCTTACAAATCTAGTAATTTTTTCTTTGTAAATAGTGATTTATATATTTTTATATATATTTGTATAAAACATATGTAAATAAAGTGTAAAAAGTGTAAGTTTACTAAATGATATTTAATTAAAACATATAATTGTCTGTCATAATTATACATAAGGCATAAATGTATAAAAAGTGCCATGATACAGTGTTAGTCTAATTTATTATTTCGGCCCAATTACATAATTACCTGAAGTTCCCACTTTAATTACTGTAATTTTAAAAACCGACATATTTGTTGTACACTTCTTGTGGTTCACAAAATACTTACGTCTGCCGTAATGAGACACTAATGTAAGTATACAAATCAGTTCCACAAATATTAATGACAGTTTTCGAAGAACTTCGGAGTTAGTATTTGTATTGTACATAGTATTTGACGCACGTAAATGCGCAGGAAATTAAAACATGTAAGGAAACCATATAAAAGGTGTTTTACAAATTAAAGTCGCTGTTGTTACACAAGTACTTGAGTAAAACTGGTCCCTAGGGTTCTGTACACCTCAGGTGTAGAGGCAACCGGGATAATTGTGTAAGTGAAACTTTGCAGCCCACAAGTTGAACTGGTACACTCCCTAGCTTGGAGCTGAGACTAAGTTTAGACTCCATATTGTTGTACTGTATTCTTTTTATATACGACAAACTAAATAATCAATATTATATGTTTATCTTTTCTTATTAATTACAAAGTTTGTGAAATTTGCCACGTAATTTTATCTTCATTATTCAAACATCACCACTTTTTCCGAAGGGAATTCGTCTTAAACCTTCCTTAAAAGTAAAAACGCAGTAACATCTCTAGATTTTTAAAAGGTTTAGAAAAATTTAATTTATTTAGGACTTTTTAAGTTCTTCCCACATTTATTAGTAGTACGATACATCCTATTTCAGGAACGCATCTGTATATGGGCATCGTCCATATTCGAATAACCTTTATCATAGTTACAATGCGTTCTTTGTAACTTTTATAAACAAAAGCATACACAGTTATTACGTTGATTAGTACTTTTTTCGAGTAAAAAGAATATATATATATATATATATATATATATATTCCCTACAGCTAGGAATCATTGTTTCTTTAGTTTCGCTAAGGCCGCAATTTTGCGAAATTTTCATTCACAATTAGCAATGTATTTTAAAACATACAATTGCTAAATTTATGATTTTTTGTACCATAGAATATTATATTTAAATCTAACAAATTTCCATATTCAAATATAAATTTTCATTATATGCCAAGTGATGTAGTTTTAAAAACTTCCTTCACAAATATAATTAATAATTATTAGATTTCTTATATCGAACACCCTATATTGCAGGCTATTCCTGAAATAAATGAAAACTACTAACTATTATTAAGACATTTATGTATAATGACACTTAAATGTGTCATATTACCTAATGCCGGTAAACACTAAAATGTACAGGCAGCTTTTGAATTAATTACCAATTCCAGCTCTATTTGCTCAAAAATATTGACAGTATTTTTCAGCTTATAAAGAAACAAAGGCGTAGTTTCATTGCTAATGTATTTAGAATTTATATAGCCTACTGAGTATATACTGTGTATTTATATAATGATTTTTTTATTTCACTGAACGATGGCAAATGTCCGGAAAAATTTTGTTTCCTTCAATTTAAATTCGTTAAAAAATGTGTTGTCATGGGCGTTTATTCTCAACTTGTGAATACATAAACTCTTACTATTTACTCCCAAAATATATGGTCCAGTGCTCAAAACTGGATTTCAACTGCTTCGCTTCCAAATTCAATTGGACTTAAAAACGTCCTGTGGGTATTGCGACACAACGTGTGTATAAACACTATTTTAGTGTCGTCCCTTTATTAGACATATTTACTCCAGAGAAATATTTACCTCAGATGACGACAGCTGTTGGACTAGCGTCAGGTTGACCCATAATAGAGCTCTCTCATAATAGACCCTCCTGTTGGCCCTCAAGTATTTAATTAACTAGTGCTGATGCTTCAAGCATGGCTTACTTACCGTTCCGTAATTACTCGCTTCTGAACTTTCTGACAAAATTGTTTTCTTATTGAGTTTAATGGTTGTAGTCAAATTCCGTTAGAAAGACTAAGCTGAAAAATTAGTAATTTAAAATTTGTTGGGCATTGAGTTCTAGAATGTTTTTAGATATCCATTACTTGAACTGAGCCTTGTATTATAGTTGTTGTGTTGAGGTACATATATCTACAAAATCATCTCCTATGCTGGTACACACAGCCTGTAGCAAACAGTCTACTGACTGTGCATTATAACTACGAGTAATTAATCACACAATGACTCGCCCCGGGCTGGTCTCTCTGCATATCCATTTATTGGCCTGCGCCTTGTATTATAGTTCTTGTCCAGCACATCCATGTACAAAATTCTTGTAGCATAAACGTAAAAGTATATTGTAAGTGAAGGTTTAAATTTTATTTATTATAGTTTATCAAGATAGGCCCTAGTAGTGGAAACAAGAACAACACTTTTATCTTTCACAGTCAGGAGGGAATTTTGTAAATATTGGTATTTTATTGATTTTAGTTTAGTTGCTGATACATAAACTTTAACCCTCTTTTCTTTCATTTCTAACAATTCCATAAAACTTATATAGAATACTATAGACAATATCTGACTTTTGTACCATGGATTTATTATAATTTGCTAGGTAATACGAAGAAGTGTACATAATTTTACTGTTTCATTATAGTTGATCAATAAGTAAGGAACTTTGTTTCTAGTGTTATATCTTATTCCAGTATTATTAATATCGTAATATTTTGATGAAGATTGTTTTAATAATAAGACTTAATCATCATTATTTGGCGAAAACCTCGTATTGAAATCTGAGGCTACAGGTTACAGGTCGTAAAATGTTATGGCACTTTCTGAACCATTACCGATAATTACTTAGTTTCATAGTCTGTTCATTGCCATAACCTTAAATTAGTGAAAAGTTTAGAAAAGGATAAATATTAGACGTCACAAAGTCAAACGGGAAAGTGTTTCAGAACTCTCAGGTTATTTATATACATTTTTATTAAATTATTTGTTTTAATGTGACATCTCTCCCATAAATCTACGACAAAAATAAGGATATAAGGAATAAGGATATATAAAGTCTTTAAGGTTTAACCTGGATCTCATATTCCACAATCAAGACAGCCGCCAGATCAACTAAATCTGAAGGGTCTCACGTAAAGACCCATATGACATAGAGCTGCTGACACAAGATAAATTTCACTTTGAAGTTTAAACCAGACATGAAAAGCATAAAAAGAGGACAAAGGATAAGGAAAAGAGGTAGAAAACCCTCAGATGTCGAGTAAATCAGCTTAGTAACTTGAAATTGACAGAAGCGCCAGGTAAGCTGTCACGTGTTAGAGCGGACACCATAGTCAGACAGATGGAGTTTGGGAGCTATCTGATGAAAGGAAATGTTCAAGTATTCAACAATCTATTTACTCAACTTTTATTTTGTAGTTCTTTGGACCATAATCATGTTATCTTATAAAAGCGAATAATTCAGTTACAAGTAGTGTTAGGAAATTTTATTTGACAATCCCTTGTATTAAACTAACTTTTTTGTATCTATGTTTTAATGTATCTTGTTCAATTTATACGTAAGAATGTAATATAATTACAACATACTGATCCACCTGAGAATGATATACTTCATTAATTATTTATGGAATAATATAATGAGTAATTAATATATTGTCGCTGCAAATGAGTCCTGCTTGAAGAAAAAAGAAGAAGAAAAAGCAAAATTAATATGATAACTTACTCTTCTATTTGACTTGTAATTGTTTTATATATATATATATATATATATATATAATTTCAATAAACATTGAATCGCAAAAAGTACTTGCTCCGCCGGGAGCACAATATATATATTGTGTTAAAATCTACAGAAAGAGAAAGAAATTTGATATTTTCTTTAGTTATCCTGTACGGACTTAGACCAGTGGTCTTCTCTTCCGTCAAACAGGCGCCAAGCTAAACATTTACATCAAATACAAACATTAGTTTTGACACTACATGGAAATACACAATATTTGGTTATCAATAAAAATACACATTATAATTGTACACAAAATAGAAACCATAAGGTACTATAAGAATCAAATTATTTATAATGTTTATATGAATGAAACTAAATTCTATTATTGCACCTCATGACATGATAAACTATATGTAATTTATATCTTCCCTTTTTTATCTACAATGCACAATCTGTGATGAAAACTATCATCACATAATAATAATTTAACATTAATCAAAGGTTTCAAGTAGTTCTGTTTAAGATAAATAATCTAATAGGAAAATTAAATGTATAAGACTTATGATTAAGATTGGGAAATTTGATCATGCAAACTTAGAAGCCGATCTTCACTGTTTTGTAATTGCATTACAAAACATTACTAAGATAGTTAATCTCAGGATTTAAGTAAATTCCTGTGTAGTGACAGTTGTCTATGTTAAATAGACTCGTCTAACAGACCGTGTGCTTACGAATCCTACAATATTGCTCTGTAATTAGAAATATTTCCAATTTATTTATTCACTTTAATTTAGTAATAAACATCATACACGAAAAACATTATTACAAAAATACTAGTTAACCTCTCTTAAACAGTTTGAATAGAATTCTCAAAAATTTGAGAAAAAACTCATCAGAAATCTATAATTACTAAATAATTCATGCAGCACAGTATTAAATAAATTATTTTCCTATAGTAAACTAACATTATTTTTCAAACGAAGAAACGATGACAGGTAAAAACGAAAAAATAATAACCGACAGTTTTTCTACAAGGCGTAACCCAATTAATAGTATATTAATGTTATAAGTAATAAATTGATTTTCTTGTGAAAGCCGACAAATATAAAAGGTCGTTACTAGGACGGTCACAATGTCACGTGATCGCGTGAGACTTTGTAAAAGAACACTAAGCAAGCAGCTGTAAAATTTTACTACGGATTTTATCTGCGGTTATCACGGCACATCAAGCTTGAGGCGTAGTGCGAAGTTTGTTTTGAGCAAACACTAGTAGGTAAGGAGTGGACACCCCTACACGCTTCACGTGCAACTTCAGTCCATTATTCTCAAACCCACTTTGGCCGCATCAGTGTTTTATTTCGCTGCTCTTTACGAATATTATTTCAATCCGAAGTGTTATAGACGAGATATTGTGTGCGTCACATGATTTTGAGTCTTTTGGTATTATAAACGATTTAAATGCGTAGTGTCTCATATTTATCAACTGATATATGTGACAAATCTTATAAATTTCAATGAAGTGGAATGTCTATAATAAAATCATGATTTAGTATATTTGATCTTCTAACGGTTTTTATAACTAGGAGTAACTAATTACAGCCATCGAGAAGAAAAACTGTTAAAAAAATGTGAACACTACTAATTCTCAACACGATATGCCACAGTGTATAAAATTGGTTAACAACTGTAATGAGCTACACAGTTGCTAATCATGCCCTACACGTGACACATTTCGAAGATTTGCCAAAAATTCAAAGACTTTATATTATTATTAACGCTTTTTGTTATAGAGAAATGATACATTTTCATGCCTTAACATATCCACTTTTTATATACTTTGCAGTATATAAAACAATTGGGTAGGATTGAGACAGACGCCATCGCAGTACTACCTGTAACGATGGCAAACATATTTATTGTACATACTTTTATTGAGAAAGTAATAGGGTGATAGGGTTTTCAGGATGAATAAGGATGGTGTTAGGGGCCTCTTTTGCAAAGATCCAATGAAGAGTAATAAGGATACTTAGTCATGTCACCTTTTTCTGTTCTCTTAGAACAAGAAGCTGATAAATTGCGCTAGTCCAAAAAGGACCTTTGCGCTGCTTCCAGAACCACAGGATATTCTGTATGGGTAAGGTGTCTTAGACGTACTTACACTAATACTTGACACATCGGGTTTGTACTGAACTATTTTGGCTTCCACTAGAAGGTGTAAGCCAACCAAAATGTGCTTCCTAGGGAAGCATATAACATCAAAAGAAAGTTAGTAATCACCATTCCTTTATGACACACCTAAACCAATTGAAATGTTAATAGAATACAATTAAGTATTAATAATGCCCTTTATTTAACACTCAAATTAAACTATAACTTCATAAATTACAAAGGAATAAAGCTTTTAGGAATAATTTAGAATTGATGACAAAGCATTAAATCATCAAGTTTCCTTATAGATTTACAGATAAAACGTCATATATGACGCTTTGGTAATTAAGAGATCTGTATTGATGGAGAAAATACACTTTAATTGCGATAAAATTACCTTTACAGTCCAATTATTGGAAAATAAATTAATCAAATCTAATAAAGCTGCGGCTCGGCAAAATAAATGTTAAAATACGGGTAACTGTTTCACTAAAAGATCGGAAATATATCAATATAATCAACAAATAAATAAATAACTTACATGTGATTGTTCATTGGTGTGATAAGATTTATGAAAGTAAACTCAATATTTAATGTCTATTGAAGCTTCATGTAAATCAATATTTAACTAAATAAACAATAGTTTTAAATCTTATAACTTGTCAATGTATTGATTTATCAATTTTATCTCATACCAATCAAAGTTAAAAATATAATTTCAGGATTTAAGTCCTTGCATAAGCAAAATTCAGACTACTACGTGAAAGAGGATTTAAAATCATATACAAATCTTATTCCTATCACATTTTGAGCTGTCACTGGTAAAATATATGTTATATACAATCATTGTTGATCTTCGGGTTGAAATATTTGACATCGTCTTTTTTGTGATTTGATGTTTAATTCTAACCGTATTGTGGCTGCAGTATATATAACAACAAATGGTAATTACGTCACTAGTATAAATAAAGAAAGTTGTCAATGATTAATTATGAATATCTACAGGTGAAATGTCGTATTCGATAGTATCTATATTTAAAATCGATAATCATAATCCGATTGTGTTGGTGGCCGTTTATTATACTGGCAATAATTAATTATGAATATCTATATGTCAAATATCGTATTCTAGAGTATCGATATTTAAAATATATAATCCACATGTGTTGGTGGCAGCTTATTTTACTGTAGCACCATTGTTGAAGTGTGAGTTGCGACATTAAAAACATTACCTATTAACATTGTTTTGGAGTTATATTCTAACCCCACTTACTTGTAACCTTTTAATTATCACTGATTCAGACTTCCGTTGCGGAAGTCCAATGTTCCAAGTGTCGGTGGCGTTAAAACACAAGTTTTACCTGTGAGACTCATTATATGAAAACTATGTCATTAATAAATTACAATGCAATATTCATTTTGTAACATTGTTATATAATGATATAATGATTTGTTATACAGGGTGAGTCAGAAATATGGTAAAATATTTTAAGACGTGATTGTAGAGCTAAAAATAAGAAAAAAATGTTATATCAAGGTAGGTCTGGAAACGCTCCATTAGTGAGTAATGGCTGGCGGAAGATTTTACTTTGTTTTCAGTTCACCTGGTGAAATTAAGTGATTCTTAAATGTTTTGTTCTAACTTTGTAACTCAAATAAGGTGGATTTATAAGGAAAATCACCAGAAAAATCAAATAAAACCACTCTAGAGGTTGTAGTGTGAACAGGTTTTGAGAAAAAGTATGAAAGTCTTAGCAGATCATTTAGTCATACTCGTGCTTCCTCCCAGGCTTAATGGTGTGGTGTACTTGAACTTTTTAAGAGACGAGCTGCCTAACCTGCTTAATGATGTACCTCTGCATTTGCGCCAAAACATGTGGTTTATGTGGCCACCCGCGCACTACTTTCTGGCTGTTCGTGGACACCTAATTGAGAGTTTCACAACTTGGAAAGATAACCGTAAGAAAAATCGTAGGATGTGTGCAAATGAAAAATTTGCTACTTTGATAACAGTCAAGTTTTGGAAAAATCATGTTACTGAGAGTAACTTATTGAATATTTTTGCAGATTTTATATTCTGTAAGAGGTGAAGCAAGAAAGTAGGCCTAACTAGGGAAAAATTTGGGGGTGGAGGTTTCAGACAACTGATATTTTCCCGTAGCGGATAGAGAGTAAGGCCACATTTTGTTCATTAAAAAGTTCTTGACCAGTTTTTTTGTTGAGAATGATCTTTCAGCAGTACATGTCAGTGATACTGAATTATTTAAATCATAATAATTATTACTAAAATGTAATTTAAAAATGGAAAATTTGGGGGTTAGGGCCAGGCCCCTTGAATTACTCTCTAGAATTTGATTCGATAGCGATGGCTTATTTCTGGCAAAGCTGGATTTCTATGCTTTAAGGAGGGAGCTATCAATTGTAACATGTCATTTTTATAGAGGGTTTAAATAAGGCATTTTTATTTTTTTTTAGAGGAGAATTATTTTTAGTTTAATGACATGTTAAGATCTTTACTTCTTCCACCTACAATTAATTATACTCTAGTAGCTCAACATCAACGCAGGAGACGTCAGCTGACGAGGTCCGGCTCGACCGGGTAAGACGTGGAGTTTCAGGATACATCCGCCGGAGTTCGCTGCAAGGGCTGAAGCGCCTTACAGCGGACACCTCAGGTACTACGGTACGTAAGTACGCTGTGCCTGGCTGCCTCGCTCTCTCGGTCGCTGTCTTTCGGTCGGTGTCTAACAGTCGAAGTCGTCGAGTCGGAGTCGCCGCCCCCACACACGCCACGATAAGGTGCAAGTAAGTAGGTACTTATTTACCTGCCAAAACACGCTTTTACCTGAACTTGCCTAGTCACTAACGATAGGAAAAGTACATGACATTACGTACTTAAGCTGCTAACAGAATATAATTATAGATATAAAGTGTAGCAAGAAAATAGATCAGTACGAATAGGATTAGATTCTATTACTAGTAAAGAAGAGTCTGAATTTAGTTTTACTTAATTTATCGTTTCTTTTCGAGGCCACTGGGTTGCTTGACGTACGTTGGCACCAGTGTTCCTGAGCTTCGGGCTAGGCGTAAATTAATTTAGTTTTACTTAGTTTATCGTTTCTTTTCGAGGCCGCTGGGTCGCTTGACGTACGTTGGCACCAGCGTTCCTGAGCTGCGGGCTAGGCGTAATTTAATTTAGTTTTACTTAGTTTATCGTTTCTTTTCGAGGCCGCTGGGTCGCTTGACGTACGTTGGCACCAGCGTTCCTGAGCTTCGGGCTAGGCGTAATTTAATTTAGTTTTACTTAGTTTATCGTTTCTTTTCGAGGCCGCTGGGTCGCTTGACGTACGTTGGCACCAGCGTTCCTGAGCTTCGGGCTAGGCGTAATTTAATTTAGTTTTACTTAGTTTATCGTTTCTTTTCGAGGCCGCTGGGTCGCTTGACGTACGTTGGCACCGGCGTTCCTTAGCTTCGAGCTCTAGGCGAGCTAGGCGCGATTTCGAGCGAGCTAGTGTTTACATTTAGCTTTTATTTAGTTTATCGTTTCTGTTCGAGGCCGCTGGGTCGCTTGACGTACGTTGGCACCAGCGTTCCTTACTTTCGAGCTCTAGGCGAGCTAGGCGCGATTTTGAGCGAGCAAGTGTTTACATTTAGTTTTTATTTAGTTTATCGTTTCTGTTCGAGGCCGCTGGGTCGCTTGACGTACGTTGGCACCAGCGTTCCTTAGTTTCGAGCTCTAGGCGAGCTAGGCGCGATTTCGAGCGAGCCAGTGTTTACATTTAGTTTTTATTTAGTTTACCGTTTCTTTTCGAGGCCGCTGGGTCGCTTGACGTACGTTGGCACCAGCGTTCCTTAGTTTCGAGCTCGAGTCGAGCTAGGCGCGAATTTGATTGAATTAGTATTCGAATTTAGTTTTTATTGAGTTCATCGATTCTTTTCGAGGCCGCTGGGTCGCTTGACGTACGTTGGCACCAGCGTTCCTTACTTTCGAGCTCTAGGCGAGCTAGGCGCGATTTCGAGCGAGCCAGTGTTTACATTTAGTTTTTATTTAGTTTACCGTAAAAAAATTTCGCCCATACCTAGAGGGATATCACTTTATCGCAGAATCGGACCATCAGGCTTTGAGATGGTTACAAAAGTTAGAGACTCCTTCTGGTCGGCTGGCCCGCTGGGTGTTGGAACTCCAGCAACACGATATGGAGATACGATACCGAAAAGGAGCCCTAAACAAAGTGGCTGACGCTCTGTCTCGGAACCCGGTCCATGAGCAACCAATTGAACATATAGGATCCTTTACGGCTGAAAATTGTTCAGCTCAAAAAAGAAGGCAGGTAAACAGAAGACCACGTCAGGAAGAAATTACGGATGAATCCAATGATGTAGTGATGGTTGATAGGAACCTATGGTATAAAAGGCTATACAAGATGGCCACAAAGGGTGATTCAAATCTAATTATAAAAGATGGGAACCTCTATCGTCGAATAGTAGTAAAAGGAAATAACGGACGCAGACAAGCCCACTGGAAAATGTGTGTTCGCGAAGAAGACCGCCCGAAAGTACTGCAAGAAAATCACGATAAAGAAACTGCAGGTCATTTGGGTGTTAGAAAAACCGCCTTAAAGCTCTCCCAGTGTTATTACCGGCCAGGTTGGTTTCGTGACGTAAAGGCATACGTAAACAATTGTCTGATATGTCAACGATATAAAGTTGAGCAAACGAAGCCCGCCGGGAAGATGTATTTTCGTAAGCCACAAGGTCCGTGGTACACGGTTACCGCAGCTATAGTGGGCCCCTTACCACGATCGAAGAGCGGAAATCGGTTTATACTAGTATGTCAAGATTACTACAGCAAGTGGTTAGAACTTAGTCCACTTAGATCGGCCACAGCAGCTAATGTGGTAAAGAATTTCAAAGAGATGATTTTGTTCAGATACGGTGCACCCAGCGTTTTAATAACCGATAATGGGTCCCAATTTGTTTCGAAAATATTTCGAGATCTTTGTAGAAACTGGAACGTCGACTGTCAGCTGACGGCCCCTTATAGTCCTCAGAGCAATCCAGTAGAGCGTTCTAGCCGCGTCATCAAAACCTTGATATCACAATTCGTTGGTGAAGACCACCGATCGTGGGATGCTAAACTAAGTGAGTTTAGATACGCATTAAACACAGCGAACCACGAATCAACAAACTTCACGCCAGCCATGCTTAACTTTGGACGCGAGCTGAGACTACCTAGAGCAATATGTGGACCTGCGTTTGAGTACTCCGGCGACCAGGAAACGACTACACGAGAAGAACGACACGAACAACGAATGGAAGAATTTAAAAGGATTTATCAAAGCTGTCATCGCAATTTAGCCCGTGCCTTCCAGAGGCAGTCTCGATATTATGACCTCAGGCGACGAGATCATAATCTCCGTGTTGGACAGTTGGTCTGGAAAAAACATCATACCCTGTCTTCGGCTCCTGACGCGTATGCATCGAAACTGGCGCCTCGTTTTGTAGGCCCCTTTGAAGTAGTTAGGTTTAAAGGCCAAAATATCGTCGAGTTAAAAGACCGTTCGATAAACAAGACTCAAACGGCCCACGTAAAAGACGTGAAAACGTATACGGGATCCAACTGATAGAAATCGATCTGTTGTACAGTTGTTTCGGAAGAATCCTTTAGTTTAACTTTTTCTCATTTTGTTTCCCCAAAGTGGGTGGGGGATGTAACATGTCATTTTTATAGAGCGTTTAAATAAGGCATTTTTATTTTTTTTTAGAGGAGAATTATTTTTAGTTTAATGACATGTTAAGATCTTTACTTCTTCCACCTACAATTAATTATACTCTAGTAGCTCAACATCAACGCAGGAGACGTCAGCTGACGAGGTCCGGCTCGACCGGGTAAGACGTGGAGTTTCAGGATACATCCGCCGGAGTTCGCTGCAAGGGCTGAAGCGCCTTACAGCGGACACCTCAGGTACTACGGTACGTAAGTACGCTGTGCCTGGCTGCCTCGCTCTCTCGGTCGCTGTCTTTCGGTCGGTGTCTAACAGTCGAAGTCGTCGAGTCGGAGTCGCCGCCCCCACACACGCCACGATAAGGTGCAAGTAAGTAGGTACTTATTTACCTGCCAAAACACGCTTTTACCTGAACTTGCCTAGTCACTAACGATAAGATAAGTACATGACATTACGTACTTAAGCTGCTAACAGAATATAATTATATATATAAAGTGTAGCAAGAAAATAGATCAGTACGAATAGGATTAGATTCTATTACTAGTAAAGAAGAGTCTGAATTTAGTTTTACTTAATTTATCGTTTCTTTTCGAGGCCACTGGGTTGCTTGACGTACGTTGGCACCAGCGTTCCTGAGCTTCGGGCTAGGCGTAATTTAATTTAGTTTTACTTAGTTTATCGTTTCTTTTCGAGGCCGCTGGGTCGCTTGAAGTACGTTGGCACCGGCGTTCCATAGCTTCGAGCTCTAGGCGAGCTAGGCGCGATTTCGAGCGAGCTAGTGTTTACATTTAGCTTTAATTTAGTTTATCGTTTCTGTTCGAGGCCGCTGGGTCGCTTGACGTACGTTGGCACCAGCGTTCCTTAGTTTCGAGCTCTAGGCGAGCTAGGCGCGATTTTGAGCGAGCAAGTGTTTACATTTAGTTTTTATTTAGTTTATCGTTTCTGTTCGAGGCCGCTGAGTCGCTTGACGTACGTTGGCACCAGCGTTCCTTAGTTTTGAGCTCGAGTCGAGCTAGGCGCGAATTTGATTGAATTAGTGTTCGAATTTAGTTTTTATTTAGTTCATCGATTCTTTTCGAGGCCGCTGGGTCGCTTGACGTACGTTGGCACCGGCGTTCCTTAGCTTCGAGCTCTAGGCGAGCTAGGCGCGATTTCGAGCGAGCCAGTGTTTACATTTAGTTTTTATTTAGTTTACCGTTTCTTTTCGAGGCCGCTGGGTCGCTTGACGTACGTTGGCACCGGCGTTCCTTAGCTTCGAGCTCTAAGCGAGCTAGGCGCGATTTCGAGCGAGCTAGTGTTTACATTTAGCTTTTATTTAGTTTATCGTTTTGTTCGAGGCCGCTGGGTCGCTTGACGTACGTTGGCACCAGCGTTCCTTAGTTTCGAGCTCTAGGCGAGCTAGGCGCGATTTCGAGCGAGCCAGTGTTTACATTTAGTTTTTATTTAGTTTACCGTTTCTTTTCGAGGCCGCTGGGTCGCTTGACGTACGTTGGCACCAGCGTTCCTTACTTTCGAGCTCTAGGCGAGCTAGGCGCGATTTCGAGCGAGCCAGTGTTTACATTTAGTTTTTATTTAGTTTACCGTTTCTTTTAGAGGCCGCTGGGTCGCTTGACGTACGTTGGCACCAACGTTCCTTAGTTTCGAGCTCTA
This sequence comes from Homalodisca vitripennis, assembly GCF_021130785.1. Taxonomy (NCBI): domain Eukaryota; kingdom Metazoa; phylum Arthropoda; class Insecta; order Hemiptera; family Cicadellidae; genus Homalodisca; species Homalodisca vitripennis. The sequence goes on from NC_060214.1 coordinate 34,828,395, forward strand.
GGCGAGCTAGGCGCGATTTCGAGCGAGCCAGTGTTTACATTTAGTTTTTATTTAGTTTACCGTTTCTTTTCGAGGCCGCTGGGTCGCTTGACGTACGTTGGCACCAGCGTTCCTTAGTTTCGAGCTCGAGTCGAGCTAGGCGCGAATTTTATTGAATTAGTATTCGAATTTAGTTTTTATTTAGTTCATCGATTCTTTTCGAGGCCGCTGGGTCGCTTGACGTACGTTGGCACCAGCGTTCCTTACTTTCGAGCTCTAGGCGAGCTAGGCGCGATTTCGAGCGAGCTAGTGTTTACATTTAGCTTTTATTTAGTTTATCGTTTCTGTTCGAGGCCGCTGGGTCGCTTGACGTACGTTGGCACCAGCGTTCCTTACTTTCGAGCTCTAGGCGAGCTAGGCGCGATTTCGAGCGAGCCAGTGTTTACATTTAGTTTTTATTTAGTTTACCGTTTCTTTTCGAGGCCGCTGGGTCGCTTGACGTACGTTGGCACCAACGTTCCTTAGTTTCGAGCTCTAGGCGAGCTAGGCGCGATTTCGAGCGAGCCAGTGTTTACATTTAGTTTTTATTTAGTTTACCGTTTCTTTTCGAGGCCGCTGGGTCGCTTGACGTACGTAGGCACCAGCGTTCCTTAGTTTCGAGCTCGAGTCGAGCTAGGCGCGAATTTGATTGAATTAGTATTCGAATTTAGTTTTTATTTAGTTCATCGATTCTTTTCGAGGCCGCTGGGTCGCTTGACGTACGTTGGCACCAGCGTTCCTTAGTTTCGAGCTCTAGGCGAGCTAGGCGCGATTTCGAGCGAGCCAGTGTTTACATTTAGTTTTTATTTAGTTTACCGTTTCTTTTCGAGGCCGCTGGGTCGCTTGACGTACGTTGTCACCAGCGTTCCTTACTTTCGAGCACTTATCGAGCTATGCGTGATTTCGAGCGAACTAGTGTTCGCATTTAGATTTATTTAGCTATCATTTCTTTTTTTTTGGCCGCTGGGTCGCTTGACGTAAGTTGGCTCCAGCGTTCCTCGTTTTCGAGCTTCAGTTGAACTAACAACTGTCGTATTAGGGGACGTTTAGGTGGTGGAACAGTCATCCTAAAGCAAATGCTGACGCCTTCCCTTTATTCCCTTTCGTTTCCGAGTCTGCGATGATGAAAGCATGTTGATCCGTTGATCATCGGTGCTGTATTTGCTTCGGCTTTTGGTTTTACATTAATTCGGTTCTGAGCTGAACTTGGAAACTACCACTCCCTTTCGAACCCTGGATTTTACCCCTCTCGACTGTTCTATCCGGTGTCTTAGGGTTATATAATTTTATAAACTATCCCTGACCCGATTAAGACGTTATACAATTGGTTATAATCATACCTTGGATGGGCAAGAAAGTTTCATCGCCTTTTCCAAAAGTGTTGGAAGTCCATCAAGGCAGTTGCTTGAATCTGACTTTTTTCTATTGTACACTGTGAATCTTTCATCCTGCGTTCAACATAGCAGTATACATGCATACGCTGGCGACTGTGTGCTTCAGATAACCTGTAAGCTCGGTTTTTCGACGTTATACTTGAATACACGGCATTGGAAGTAAGTTGTGTTGTCAAAACTCTTTAGGTAAGGCTAGACAGTAACCTCACATATATTGACCATGTCATTTACGTTTGCCAGAAAGTTCTGGGAAGACTCGTGTTTGTGCAAGTGTACAAGTATTTTACGACAGGAAGTAAAATTACAACCTTTGTTTTTCCTGTTTTGTTTTTATTATTACATTCCTGCATACAGCAACTGTATCTTGAAGAAGAATATTTGAAGCATACGACAGATGGAAGCAATTCTAGAAGCTTTGTTTACACTGTAGGATGACAAGAGCATGTATCAGTCTCGAGATGTTGCCAATCTGAGAGCCGTGTGCAAGGGCAGACTTGCTGTCTGGTTAACTTGACAGAATAAAGACTATATACATAGTACCCGGATATTATGTATATGTAATAAAAAATAACGTAGTACAAGAGTATGAACAAGTATTTAAAATTTATAAGAAGGTTATAAGTCAAGTGTAAGATTTATAAGTAAAACCAATTTCAAAACTTTTCATATGTTTTTTGCTAACCTAAAAGACAGTCAAAATCTATAAAAGTGAAGCAACTAGTACATCAGAATGTATCGCATAACAAGCTTCGCTAAAAATATGAGCGAAATCCTTTGGAGGGATATGAACTAAACTGAGGGCTTTATAGATCAATTTTTCTCGTAGTATTATGTGGACACACATATAAAACAATGTTAATTATTCGAGTTAAACATGGTTGGAACTTATTTAAGCTATTAGGTATTTGCTAGTTTCAGGCAAGACGGCCTATTAACAATATTGTTTCGAAATCGAATGTATAAAGAAAGCCTACCTGCACTGAATTTGGTCGATCTTTGATATTACACGTTTGTCCAGTCAAGACCCTTTCTAGTATTCACAGGTTTCCACTATAGTACAAGACATATCATAGCAAGCCTGGCATAAATAATGTAATGAGATCACCATTAATAATTTTCATACTCGTGTTATCGCAAGAAACCAATCTTCTATACTCATGGAAAGTTTAAACAATGTATCTGTACAAAACTCGGTTGCTCCATCGTGCATAGAGGTCTTGTCTATAAAATCCTAATGCTCTCAACTGTGCACCTGACAATTAGAATACCTCTTCACCTATATTACACTATAAATTGTGGTCTAGGTGTGGTCTGCAGATTCCAGGCGCTGTACTAAGAAGAAGGTGAATTAGAGCTTACCTCAACATTCACTAATATATCTCAGATCTAATTTAATTAAATAGTAGTTTATTGTGCAGTATGAAATAACGATTGTTCATTTCTGTGTCTGTACTTTTGCTTTACCGTTCAACTGACAACGCTGTGTGTAAACTCTGCGCATCTCTAAAACAGACACTTAAAAAAGAAACGGTAATTATTGAAACTGCACGGAACAATACAGTTCACGGTGGGTCTACACTCAATGACTAACCACCCACAACTGCTTATTCTGATTATTGACTTATCCGCGTTATAACGCTCTGTTATAATTTGATACATTGTAATCTAGATTGTCTTTATGTGTTAGGTTATTTATTCACCTGAGGAAGAGATCAGATTACAGATATCGAAACGTAGTGTTAATGACTGAGTGACTGTACAATAGAGAATGTCCGAAAAATCCTTCGTCTGTTACCTTCCATCGTCCAAAACGAACTTTAAACAAAGAGCTATCAGTTTGGACATTGATCGCTGCCAAAAATAACAAAGGTTTCTTTGTTGTTACAGCTCTCCGGCCTATAGTATTTGCTCATAAAATCTTAATATTAACTCAGATGATACAGTAGTATGAAACATATTAAGGCTGACGTACTCTAAGTAATCTTTCACGAAAATGTTTCTTAGAAACTTCGAGGAATTCCCGAAAACTTTGGTAAAAGCACATTTTTCGATGAGAATGGCTTTCAAAGTTATAATAAACCGCAGAACAAATTTAAAAACGTTTTTGAACCAAGTCAAAACATTTTCTTTAGATATCGCTTAAGATTTTGATAGCGTGGCAATCCTAAAAAGTGTTCAACTATACCGTAACACAATGGCAATACGAGTAAACACAATCACTGCTGTAAATTTTTAACTGAATAAAACTACATTATTAGTACAGATAGCATTTGCACACGATTTCAGTAAGTTAATCAATATCAACTCAATAAATAACCGCCGTTTGCATCTGCACAATATTTGTATTTGGAATATTTCATAATAATAAGAAAATATTTACATGGATAAGTTCGTTTGCAAGAATGTACCAATAAACCAATTTTTAGGTAGCAGCAGTTGTACAAAGTTTCCGTCTTGATTATTAAACAACATGACCGCCATATTAGACTAAGAATGAAATGTGTTTTAGTTACTTATTTCAACTCATTTCATTCTAAAAATATCCTGTGAGCAGGCACACATAAAAAAACTAAAAATAAATTACGCTCAGCCAAATTCCATGGTTGACATGCACCATCATAGAACACATTCTTATCTATGTAGAGGTGAAGTTCTTGCAAAATTCAAAGTCTGCAGATAAAATCTTTCTCAGGATATATTTTCACATTATTATTCATGAAGTTAGGTTTCATAGCAGTGTTCAAAATATAAAAGTCCTGGTGAGCTGTGGAGAGTACTATAATAAATGAAATCTTGTCACCGAATATAAACATGACGTTCCACTCAGTAATTTTTCTTTTACTCTATGGATAAAAAAATCCACATGTTCAAGTCTCACATGATTGAACTTAACTTGCTCACAATTTAATTTAGCCTACTATTTTCTCGTTGCAATCATAATTACCCATAAAACCATTCCCTAACGCTCAGTTTAATTACATGGAGTGACGTATATTTTATTTTATAAGCTTCATTAACGCTCAGCCAATAATTATACGTTTAGACAGGAGAAATCAACTTTACTCCCATATCACTATTCTTCCCCCTCGTGAAACCGTAACACGCCACTCTGAACAACAGTAAATATCACACTCGAGTAAATGACAGCGCGAGGACAATATCGCAATACCACATCATAGTGTTGAGTGTGAATGTTTACGCTCCGGCCTGAGGCTCTGTAATGTGATGCTACTGGCACTCATTTGTGTTTCATTCCTTTTATCACGTTTCATAATTAAAGAGGCACACATTTCACACACGTTATAAATTGAGGTTAGAAATGCTAAAACAGTCCTACACATAGCATTGTTGTCGATTCAGGATCGTACGTGGCAGGTATCACATTATTGACAACAACAATAACAACATAATAATGTTGTTATGTGTTATTATGTTATGTTATTCAACATAATTATTTACGGTGATGGAAGAGTTTCTATGGCGACAGGTGAAGGAGAAGTCGAAAGTCATAACATTTTAATGACGCTCACGGGAGGATAATTATAATCTACTCAAATGAAAAGGCGTTTTCCTTAAGATAAATATACTGATATACTTGTCTATAGTTTTATTTTTTTGGGATGCTGATTCCAAATGTCAAGCTGCCTGTAGGAGATCGGCTTCCAGACGAAAAAAAAACAAAAATCCTTCAAATATTTAAATATTTGTCGTGTTTTTTTTTACTTATACATCAAAAGGTACATGTTTTCATTACGTGTTGCAATAGACCTGAAAATAATTTGAACCATAGTATTAGAGTGTTAACAAAAAACTTGTTGATTGCTATTAATTACAATACTGATTACTGAACCCTTTGGCTCCAAAGAGCTTAAGCTAATAAAAAAATAATCAAAGCAATAATAATAGATCTTAAGCATTTAGTCCGCCTTATCAAATGCAAGGAATATTGACAGAGGCTAAACTATCGAAAGTTCCTAGCCATTTTCCAATCTGATTATAGATTTCTAAAAAATCAATGCTGAATCACAATTCTGAGATGATTGAGATGTTCAAATAGAATAAACCAATAAGAAAAATAATGAAATGGGCCGTTTCCTGACTTTCCGCTATCTTATTTCTGCCATGACGGTCGTCATTGACTATTGCCTTCTGGAAAGTTTTCATGGTTGGTCGATCAGTGCAGATCTGTATTCTTTAGTTTCAATATTAAGTGTATGTTATAAGTGCATTGATAATACACACAACATGGCTGTTGTGGTCCCTGACGTATGCATGAACCACGCTATGGTATGATTAGTTTATTTTAACCTATATTGTAGTTTATTTGATAGGTCAGTTATCTACCCGGGGAACAGATTAGATTGCAGATCTCGAAGCGTATTGTTACTGTTGTTTTGTATCACTAAACGATGGCAAATGTCCAGAAAATCCTGTTTCCTTCATCTCTCTAATCCTCAAGATCTATTTTTACTGTTATCGTAACACGTTTTTTTTATCAATTAAGCGAATAAAATATGTTGAGTATAGTTTTGTTAATGTTCACATAGGTACAACATTGTTTACCACTATCATATTTGAACAAAACCTTTTTAAGTAAATTCATCGAAAGTATAGCTCCGAGATAGTAGGAGATGGTCGTTTTTACTGTAGAGCATAAAAAGCATTTACCCTAGTTTTAGCTTTGTTCTTTCACCACTATGAAAACATTAAATACGAGTCACATGTAGAACATTCATTATACTCGAGTAATTCGTGGTTGGAGTGAACACTCGAATTTTCGCAAAATAACATTTCAAAATGTAATAATAAAGGAGTCGTTGATTCGGCTATAAAGGCATTCCAGGTGTACATTGTTTCTCTTTTGTCACTGACATCGATATTTTACCTCTTGTTTCAAGGATGATCAGCTCTAGAATGTCAGGGAACAGGTCTTGTAATGTCACAATAAATGTTTCAAGCATTTCTTTGGAAATACCTCAGAGGAAAATACCTCACGATATATCAATTACGTGAAAGTTACTGCCCCGGGATTGAGAAGTATTTCTTATTCGTATTATATTGCTCCATGAGGACAATATTAAATCTCTAACACCTTGGAGACTTTTTTATTAGAATTATACGAGAGTTATTAGACTTTTTACTGTGGTCCAAACGGTTTTGTTTCGAATTTTTGTTTAAAGTGTACAAATTTTTAGACATGCTCAGTTTACTGATCAGGTATATTCCTACCGTGTATTAACGTAGAATAAACTAACAGTTAAGGTGGTAAAATAATTGTTTGGTTGCGATATTCTGTTTTAGTTTCTAAAGAAACTTTTGGTCACAGTAATTTAATCATACAACTTCTGAAGACATAAAGGATACAAAATAGTATTTAATTATTCCACGAGAAATATTAGGAATTTGAAGCAGATGTTTTAGGATTCTTTTAACTAGGACAGAAGACAAATTGTTGAAGATAATGATATTGTTACGAGAATGTGGGATAATGTTCCAGATAGACGAGACAGCCTCCGATGCAAAGGATGTGACCGAACACGCGAGATCCCTGACAGTGACAAATTGGGGGGAATGGAGGAACTCGAGCTCCAGAGATCAGTTACGGGGATAGTACTACACCTTCGATGTCGGGATCGGCACCTGTTTTGACCAAGGAGGAACCGTGTCAGGAATCTAGTTATCAGGATTTGTAGAGAAGTGCGTACCCACCTGAAGTACTTAGGCGTGAAGAAGCTCGTTATTCCTAAATTAGGTTGTGGCTACGATGGTCTAGACTGGAAGATGTTGGTTGGAGAAGGTCTTCGAGGACTCGGGAATCGACATCACGTTTTGTATTTTCACTCCTTGGAAAAACGCCGAGACGAAGCAGACAGGGCGAAATGATCCAGAGGAAGGTAACGTGCTGTCTCATTTGAACCCTGAGGGTACTGTTCTGGGGTAGAACAATCTTAAAGGGGGGGTAGTGTTACAAGAATGTGAGATAATGTTTCAAATATACGGGCCTACCTAAGATACACGGGTAAGTTAACCGATCAGTCGAGATTCCAGACAGCATCAAAAAGGATAATAGGTGAATAGCGCAGTTGGAGAGTGAGAGCTCAGTGGGTTGGGTCAGTTTCTTTGATCCGACTGTCACCACCCGTCCATACATGAGCGATGGTTGGGTACGGTGACCCTTCTCCACTTCCCTCTTAGGTTCTGGAAGCTCCATCAATTTTAAAAGGAGCTGTGGCGACGCAGAGAGCTATTGGAGTTATAGATATGAATTTGTGAAATGATAGAATTAATGGTAATACTCGTGATCGTGACAGATGGATTTGTGTCCATAATCATAGACTGTGTCATTGTTATATAGGCTCGCGTGTGATTAGATAGTCACTTTAGTTTGTAGTGAATTGTGGCAGTATAAATTAGTAACGGTTAGTTGGTTGTTGGTTTTGTAAAGAAGTAGTTTATGTAAAGTCAGCCTAGTTTAACGTTTATAGATATTATTATTAGACTTATTTATAAGATAAATAGATATTTAGTGGACTCAATATTGACCGAGTGTGTAAATTAATCAAATCCGTAAACAATGTGAATGATTTTTATGTACATCAAAGTTAATTTCTTAGGAAAAATTTTGAAATATTTATTTTTTAAACTTTGTATTAAATAAAAACATAGCGTTTGATTACCGCATATTAAATGAAAACTTTTCAATTTCTAAAATTACAATCCATATTGTGTAAATTTAATATCGTCGTAATCAATCTATTTTATTTGGTTTGATTAAAAAATTGCCTAACTGTTCTTTTTCTTCTTCGAATTTCTGTAAATCCACGTGGAGTAAACAAATTCTACGTCTTACATCTTCAGCGAATTTATCTTAAAGGGCTATGAATTTAAAACAAAATAATATTTTCACAACAAAAAATCGAATGCTCCATATTTATTTTTCCTTTGTATTAAAAAAAGCGTAATGACAATAATACCGCTTTGAATGGGCCAGACTGTTTAGAATGTATCTTGGACGTTCAGGATTAAACGCCAAACATAAACTAATGAAAAGATCAGTGACATGTGATATAACCTCTGTGTAAGCCTGGCCCATCAGAGCCGATCACCGCAAATTGTGTTGCAAGTTGGCCTGCTGGCGGATCAGGCTGATGAGTTATGATTGGCTTATTTTGACAATTCGATATTCTAAACAAATTTGCTGCATTTATAAATAATGAGGGATTTCCTAAACGAGTTCTTTACATCTTGTCCACACATTCTACTTCGAGTTACACATCATACCTTCCATAATGTGGAAAAATATAAATATTGAAAATACTGCATACAAATTTTCCTTCTACATATTATACATTAGTTCACGATTTCCTGATTGCGTGAGAACTCTCGAATGTCTAGGTTACGATGTTGTTTGTATCCTAATGGCTTTAGCTGCCATTCAACTCGAAATAAAAAATAACCCTTCATAAACAGCCATATAAACCTAAAATCATGTGCTGATATCTTTTCAAAGTATTTAAAATGCTTTAATATTTTATAATGTGGCTTTTTTTAAACTGGCGTGTTAGTACTTAAAAAAACTAAGAGATTTTATCTTATTGAAATCTTAGATTGTAATAGTTATAAAATTATAAATTATATCTCATGTGGATAACTTTGTATGCAAATAGTTATCTATTACTTGGTAAATTCTTGTTTTTCCACCTCTTCTACTTTCCTACTTTCAATATTTTCCGATGGCAAGTCAGATCTTTTGGAGCAAACTAATACAATTAATCGATTTAAGTTCACACTACACTTTGTTTGTTCGCCTGGAAAATAAAACGCATTTTCTGTCATTTTCAATGATGTTTTAAAAAGGTATTTTACTCTTTGATCCAAGTACTATCAATCACATTCAGATCTGTCTCTTTGATAACACGTATAAAACATGCCAAACTATAATAAAGTGTATGGACTTTAGGGAATCGTAAATTAAGATTATTTAATATTTTAATTATAACCAAAGATAATGGTTATGTAGGTTTTCCTTCGTTGTTCCTTAGAAATGAATATTTCAAAAATTATTTTAATGATTATTTCCTTTGATTCTTCATCTTCATTAATTTATATCAATATTTTTTATGATATTGATTGATTCTGAATATTAACCAGAATATTAATGATATTAACCCTTAATATCAAACTATATCATTCGTTTTATCTCTTGTTAAAGTTATTATAAATATCTTTATTTTTCTCTCATCAACTTCGAGCGAGTCTTCTTCGTTTGATTGAATGAACTTGACAACAGTTAATGCAATAACTGAAATATAATGATTTATTTTCCAAAATTTGAACGGAATCCATCTGTTATGAAAGAGCTGCTTAAAACTATTTTATGTTGAAATTGTATTATATAGTCAAGATATAAAGTTATGCACAAACAGCGCCACCTTCGAACGTTAGGTTGGTATATGAACAATAATTGCAAGGTGAGTAAACATACCATCTGTGTACAAAGTTTCGTTTCAATTTGTAGTTAAGGTAACTACCTAGTTCACAATTCCACGTTATATTACACAATCCTTAACGACAAATGTTGGATTATGGTGGCTTTGTGTACTAAGGGCCATGATAGGAGAAAATACAAAAAGTACTCCCGGAAGTTCCGTAATGATAGTAATTGCCATAGAATGGCCTCTTTAAAATCTTAAAACCCCGATAAAGGACTGTTGAAAATAGCATTTCCAAAATGGAGGTAATAGCATTTTTAATTAAAAAAAACCTTGTATAGTAACATTTTGCCTGTTCTGTCACAAATCAGTACAACATGAGAACCTGCATGTTAAAAGTTCCTATAGGGGAAACAATGAAAGAATGAAGGCACTTTTAAGATTCATTGTTTAAAGCTTGTTATTGACGATGGAAAGTTTGAATGGATACTAAGCTCTCGGACCTTTTCCATCGTTATATGTTACGAAATGTATAACGTAACGTATCGAGGATTGAAATCTATCCTCTTAGTCAGGTGTAATGACAGTTTTGTACATAAAAGTTACAACGTGCGACAATGGAATGCCACTTAAAAAAGAAATAAAAAAGAGAAAGAAAAAAAGTTAAGCATATCTGAAATCTGCCTATAGTCCAGGCAGGAGAAAAATAACCCAAGTTTCGTCAAGACTACAAATACAGGTCACACCAACGCAGGTAAAAGTAGGACACAAACAAGAAATTCGTTGTTTGCACTTTCTGTGGCATCGCGGTATGTCATCTGAAACAATGGACAGAGAGGCGACAGTCGGGAGGAGGCTAGGTAAAGAAGACGCCTTCAGCTTATGATATATCTCGCCTATGTACTCCCTATCACAAGAAGACGTTATACTGTACACAAAAATAGCACACAAATTAGGACTTAAAAACTCTGTTTACAGTAAAACATCTTTTAGTAATGGGGAATGCACAGGTAGGACAAAAAAACCAACGAATGTGTGAATTTCATAACATAAAAAGGCTAGTATAACACTGATGGTCTGAAAATCATCACGACAAATGGTACGAAGGCGATATTATTATCGCGCGGCGAGGAGAATTTATTTAAGCGCAAATTTGTTGAGGCTTCATTCATAAAATTAGCAGATCAACAGCTAAGTCTACCTTCGGTTGAGATTGGGCCACTTTGGATACCAAAATAAAAGAACTATCTAAGAAACCTAAAATCTGTAACAATTAAACAAACCTCACCCAACTGAATCCGTACACATACCATGACATGAAGGTCTAGATACAAACCTTAAGTCACTAACCTTGGGGCAACTTCCAGTCACATTTGTTTCCAGTCATATGAGCAACCGCGATTGGTTTTCTTGTTAGTGTTCCACTTTTGGCTGCGCTGGTTGTGATCTTGACTTATCGTGTTCGTGACTATGCAGTGACAATGCCTGGACCCATTTCTTTTGGAATTTAGTCCATTTACTCCAAAAATAAGGAAGCCAAAGGATTAAAGTCATAGTTCTAATAAGATTAAAACTGCGGTCATAGCATTCCATTATTAAACACTACACCTAATTTTATAACCGTCTAACTAAGAATCATAAAGTTATACTTTTGATTACATTTAAAATTGTATATTACGTTAGAAATATTAATGGTTCTATATCATGCTTTGCATAAGCTCGAATTGTTCTATTATTGCAAAGTTCAATAATAGAACAATAATAAAAACTAGCACAAAAAAGAGTTCTACAACAGAATAGTAACTTATAGAGACTGACTAACCCGTTGAATGGTGGTGGAAGATGATTAATGCAACATTTTGATTTCTACATTATACACTATGTTGTATAGTTACATTAATATCACAGCAAATTATATACACTATCATGATTTCACTCAATTTCTATCTTTCTTACACAGTTTTATGATTTTACAACAGTATAAGATTCTTTAATTATAAATTAGCTATAACTAAGTTACAATCGTTTTTATTCGTTTTCACAAACTATAAATTAAGAGTAACATGTTAGATCAATACAGCTCATAGACTCTTACAAAGTCAAATGTTTACTTCCCATAATTTAAAGTCTAAAGAACTAATAAAACTGTCTCATAAATGGAAAACTTCGTTTATGCATGGTCTTGCGCAAGGGCTGTTTTATGTTTTCACTCCGCAAAACTAACTTAATGGGTCAATAATATTGTTTACGAGCCTTCACCAGTTTTTTAAACGCTGTACTAAAAACTTCATCAAAATGAAACTGAAGTTTTAGATAATATTGTAGAGTATTAGTATTTTTATTGATTAAATAATTTATATTTGAAAATTTAAAATTTAAATTATGCTTGTAATCAACACTAATGCAAGGTTGGAGTACGCCACATTACATGTCGTGTCGTTTGCATGCCAAACTACCACATTTTAGTTAGGTTACATGTGTTGCTATGAAAAATGTTAAAATTTCATATGATTTTTCCAGTTTGATACAAATGTGTATATATGTGTTGATTTTGCCATATTCATCATTGTTACCCGTAATATAAATGTAAAACTGTTCATAAACACAGCTAAATCCCACAAAATGACATGTACTATTGTCCACCTGGGCGTTGCCTGTATAGAAACAAAACTCCATGGAAAATTTCAAGTGTAGGTCAAGTAATTCTCGAGATATCGTGTGAAACGACAGTCAAAAATGGATTTTTCCCATCCTTTCGAGTTATAAGCTTCGCCAAGACTCGGCAATAACTACAAGTAACGGTTTTAAATTCCCTAACGGGTTTGAAATTATATTAACACATTTAAATGTACCAATACATATGTCATGGTATGGTAACAAATTGGTATATTTAATTTTACAAGCATTCATAATATAAGTCTTCCTGTAAGTCAATCTAAAGGAAGTCAGTTTAAAAGTACAGGAGTAACTAAGTTACTGTTAACACAATTTTCCTTCCTGTAAAAGTCACGCTAGTGTTAGGTTTGCGATTATGTGACTTTGAAGTAGATACTGAACCACCAAATAAATACATCTTATTTTTGTTGTCATACAATTTTGTCTTATGGATTCCCGAGTAAATGTTTGATTTTTTTTCTGATAAAAAAGTAAAGTAAAAGTATTTTTCTAAGTACTCCTTTTTGTTAACTTATTTCAATAAGATTCTCTTCAACAAAATAAGTTTATCTTATTTTTTTAGTTTTTTATTTGTTGGGATAAAACTTTCTTTTCCTTTGTTAATAAACTATTACTACCCACATATATGTTTTTTTAGTTTTGTTGAATACCCATTAAAAATTCCTATATTTGTTATAATTTGTGTTTTTTGATACTGATATCCCACTTTCATCCGTGCCGGTGTGATTGTGTTTTTCGTACTTGTGACTTGTGCTCGGGACTTGCATTCTCTGAAGTGACAACGCCTGGACTGGGCTCCAAGAGGCATTTGGGTACGATTGAACCTTTTTCTTTTCCATATTTCTCTAATTTATTTTAGTATGTATTAATACCTCCCTCACCTGACGAAGAAGATAGATTCCAATCCTCGAAACGTTGTGTTATACCTTTTGTAACCATAACGATAGCAAATGTCCGAAATTTTGGTATTTGTTTTCCTGTGTTTACACTTTTAAGACATTGATATACCTTCACGGTAGCAGCGGTAGGTCTTTGCACCCTAATCAACCTGTCTGAGACGGTTGATCCATGCCCCAACCAGCTGGCGGGAAAACAAGTTACTTTTACATAAAATTGCCTGTGTAATATCACGTGATCGCGTGACGCTGTGCAAGTCACGTGATACATATACCGAGCCGACTATTAAACACCTAATGTCAGCCTACTATGTAGTTTTACACTTGCATTTCTCACGCTGTAAACACTGATTTGCGTTTAAAAACTAATTTAGGTTTTAACACTGTGATAAAATTCATTTTTGATATTTGAAATAATTGTGATTTATCATAAAATTTTCACTTCTTATTAGAGAACAGTATAAACGATCCATTACTTTAATATGAGATATATGCGTAACGAATATTGCGCCCATTGTAGTTTGTTTGCTCAGTATTTAATTCCACTTATGTTCAGTAAGCATCCAATACTTTTGAGTGAACGCAGAGGTTGGCAGAGCATAGTATTAAACCAAAGTATATGATCTCTCCAATACCATTCTTCATCATCCATTATGGTGTGCATGATTGACTGTTTTATCGAGAGCTAAAGATGGAGAACTAGAATGACTTGTATGTACTCTGCAAGATAGTCTCTGGCAAAGATTATCCATGTTAGTGAACTTAGTGAAACAGGATTTAGATTTCATTGCTACATTGTACGAAATCTTCACTATTACGACACACTATCAAGCCCCAACTGTCATATGTCAACCCTGTCTGCCATACGACCAAGTCCGATGAAATATGAACCAAGTCAGAGGTGTTTTAAGGCAGAGATCTTAGTAAGGTGAGGATATCTTCCTGCTTATAGGAATCAAGACATTGTGAGTTGTCTTAAAAAGCCATACGATCTTTAATTTATGCACAAAAAAACAGGATATGACAATTTTAACATATAAAACAACGTAGGATTCCTGGTTGAGTAAACATTAGATGTACAGTAGAAAGTTAAGTGGTCTTATCTTGGCCATCATTGGACTTTATGTAACAATAATTAACTTTCTAATACCTTTCTGTTAAGTGTAAGTTCTTCATAATGCTGGAAATATAAAAACTGTTGGTTAGAGGATTACTTGAAAATAATAATTATAGGCCGTATGTAGCCAGTGAGATTGTCACCGATTGGAGTATTGCCTTTATTATTAATTTAATTTTGAAATAAGAGAAAAGGTGTTAGATTTTAAATAAATAGGCTTTATGTATATAACTGATATATTGTTATATTTAAAAATATTATAAATGTATAAAGAATAACCGAATGTCATTAGTCTTGTCCATGCGGTCAAAATACAACTTATCATGATACCATATCATGATACTGGGAAACGGCAACTGTAGGCCAGAGTTGGGTTGTTGACTAGATTACACTCACATCAGTGAACTTGATAGGCTGGAGTTTATGTTTGTTTAACAGGACAGAACTCGTAGATTAGAGTAGTAATGACACTCCGCTAATACAGTTTCCCTACAATATACCGCTGACATGGGACTTTTATTTGATATTTTAGTGAAATTGATATAATTCTGTAGTAACATTCTAAAAACTGTGACCGATAATACTGATAATTTGAAGAATTCTAAGGCACAACAATATCTAGCGATTGGAAATAATAATATGTAAAACAGATTTTCATTTATCTAATTATTTTTAATAATAATAAGAAACAATTACTAACGTGGTTACTTGATAAGATATAACTTTTATGCATTAAGAATTTATATTGCTTAGTAATTTCAGTTTGCTTTCATCGTAAATAATAATTATCAATGACATACATATGAGATTAAGATACGAGACTAAGTGAGTGTACACGCGCGCGCGTGTGTGTATGAATTATCTAAGTAACAATTTATATATAAAAAATACTAAATCTGTAGGAAAGTTTATACCTACAATAAGGGAGCTTTACCTACATTGTTTATAAAAATATGAATTAAGTTTTAACTCAAAACACCAGCGAGTTGTGTGTTTAGTATGGGTCACATATTTGCCAAATATTTAATATTATAACTTTTGTTACAGTTGATTTTGTTGCCTTTGCAAAATAAATAACTGGACTTTTTATTTTATTTGAAATAGCTTTAGAAAGATAACTAGGTAGACGTCAGGTATTAGAAGAACAGGGATGTTAGTATGCCAAGTTCCCGTGTTTATGTAACATTGGCTGTTACTGTTCAAATGGGATTTCCTTGCGCTGATTGTATTCTTCTGTTTATGTGACGGAACTTTGCATTACGTATAGTAAAATCCTTGTCTTGAATCTTAAGGGTTTAGAAGAATTAGTGGTTCTTCAATTTACCCTCATTCCATACTGATACATTCAACATTTTATTAAGGATTACACAAACAATTCCACATACTACTACGTTTACACCACCCAATGTAATATCTCTAGTATTTCGTATCGCATACTAGAATGTCGTATTTATGTTGTACAGTCCTGGTGCTCCACCACATTTACAAATCAGCTGTGTTGATACATTAAATACAGTAAGGGCACAAATCACTCACGAACACGAGCCAATAATATAGATAGAAGAGCTGGATTTGTTTAAGAACGAAAAGAGTGTTGTAATACTACAAAAGCGTTACGACGCTTGATAGACCTGTACGGTCAAAGACACCAGTTCTATAACTCAGCTCTCCTAAAAGACTATAATACAAATATGTATCTGCATGAAAAATATTTTTAACCGCCTTTTAAATACATCGTTTTAAGGGCCACTTTGATGCCTTATTAATTCTTATATCACTCCACGGATACGTCATGAAGTGGTTTTATACGCCACCAATCGATGTGGGAGCTTGTGACGCAACTTGGCGTGTGCTGGAATTCGACGTGACTGACCGAGAACCTAATTGCGTGTCTACTGAAAGAGTAAAGTTGTCAATAACCGTGAAGTAGCCACCAGGTGAACAAACAGAAGATATTATTAAGCTGTTTATAGCTACTGTTGCCGGTTTTAATGTTTCTTAATGAGTAAATGTAACGCAGCAGTAATTTTATATCTGACTATATTGCATAACTTTAATACCTTTAAATTCAAACTGAGCTTTTCTAAAGTGACAACCGATCGCGACAACATGATTTTTAGCTATTAAAAACAATACAAGTACCAATTACACAAATAACGCTAACATTTATTATCTTTAAATACCAACTAGTAATTACAAATTTTTGAACTAAATTATTGTTGTAATAACTTAGGTGTAAAATTTAAGCATGGCACGAAAATAAACTAAAATAAATTTTTTGTAATACAATAATTTACAATCCAGATTCAGTCGGATTTTATGTCAGTTAATACTACACGCAAATGTCTATTTTCTAACTTCATATTGGTACAATTTTATTTACAAAAATATCCATATCAGAAAAAAACTATTGTATGACATTTTAGTACTAGCAAGAATGGCACTGACTTTTATTATAACATTTTGAATAAATATTAAAATAAACAGCTGAAGTACCTGTGCGGGAATAATTGCGGGAGGTATGGATTAAACGAGTAGCATTTAACGTACATAAGTACGTTAGGAGAACTTATTAACTTTTTACATTTAGAACCCTTTCCTACTTCTATAAAAATCCAGTTTTAATGTCTGTAAGGAAACTAACCGTATACTACAACACATTGCTATTGCTGGGCACTAACGTAAGACACTTATCGAGATTGTTTGCTGATTTATTTGTTTAATGTGGATCATATATGTAGGTACTGTTCAGTTTTCTCTCGTCCTGTAATTGAAACTATTACATAACTTGTGCAGTACATTCCTATTAGATATCTTACATACCCAATTTTATTGTTTTCAAAAACTACTCTGTGGACGGGTTTGCAGTACAAATGTTCCTATATAAACACAGTTAAAGAGTACGCTTAGCTAAAAACAAAATTTTAAGTCTATAGCTACATATGTTAATGGCATCTGAATGTGCTCAGTTTGTTTATAAATATATTTGTTCGTGGATTTTTCCGTTACCATCACGGTTTTCAAAAAGACCTGTATAAATGTGTCCACTAACGCTCAGCCAAATCCCATCGAGTGCACCATCAACGAATTCGATGTTGCCTAAATAGGTCAGTGCATTCTTGAGATCTTGTGTGGGAAAAGAGGTAATAGTTGTTTTCTTCGTTAACGCTCAGCAAAATCTCATCGAGTGCACCATCAACGAATTCGATGTTGCCTAAATAGGTCAGTGCATTCTCGAGATCTTGTGTAGGAAAAGAGATAATAGTTGTTTTCTTCGTTAACGCTCAGCCAAATCTCATCGAGTGCACCATCAACGAATTCGATGTTGCCTAAATAGGTCAGTGCATTCTCGAGATCTTGTGTAGGAAAAGAGATAATAGTTGTTTTCTTCGTTAACGCTCAGCCAAATCTCATCGAGTGCACCATCAACGAATTCGATGTTGCCTAAATAGGTCAGTGCATTCTCGAGATCTTGTGTGGGAAAAGAGATAATAGTTGTTTTCTTCCTTAACGCTCAGCCAAATCTCATCGAGTGCACCATCAACGAATTCGATGTTGCCTAAATAGGTCAGTGCATTCTTGAGATCTTGTGTGGGAAAAGAGATAATAGTTGTTTTCTTCGTTAACGCTCAGCCAAATCTCATCGAGTGCACCATCAACGAATTCGATGTTGCATAAATAGGTCAGTGCATTCTCGAGATCTTGTGTGGGAAAAGAGATAATAGTTGTTTTCTTCGTTAACGCTCAGCCAAATCTCATCGAGTGCACCATCAACGAATTCGATGTTGCATAAATAGGTCAGTGCATTCTCGAGATCTTGTGTGGGAAAATAGATAATAGTTGTTTTCTTCGTTAACGCTCAGCCAACTCCCATCGAGTGCACCATTAACGAATTCGATGTTGCCTAAATAGGTCAGTGCATTCTCGAGATCTTGTGTGGGAAAAGAGATAATAGTTGTTTTCTTCGTTAACGCTCAGCCAAATCTCATCGAGTGCACCATCAACGAATTCGATGTTGCCTAAATAGGTCAGTGCATTCTCGAGATCTTGTGTGGGAAAAGAGATAATAGTTGTTTTCTTCGTTAACGCTCAGCCAAATCTCATCGAGTGCACCATCAACGAATTCGATGTTGCATAAATAGGTCAGTGCATTCTCGAGATCTTGTGTGGGAAAAGAGATAATAGTTGTTTTCTTCGTTAACGCTCAGCCAAATCCCATCGAGTGCACCATCAACGAATTCGATGTTGCCTAAATAGGTCAGTGCATTCTCGAGATCTTGTGTGGGAAAAGAGATAATAGTTGTTTTCTTCGTTAACGCTCAGCCAAATCCCATCGAGTGCACCATCAACGAATTCGATGTTGCATCAATAGGTCAGTGCATTCTCGAGATCTTGTGTGGGAAAAGAGATAATAGTTGTTTTCTTCGTTAACGCTCAGCCAAATCCCATCGAGTGCACCATCAACGAATTCGATGTTGCATAAATAGGTCAGTGCATTCTCGAGATCTTGTGTGGGAAAAGAGATAATAGTTGTTTTCTTCGTTAACGCTCAGCCAAATCCCATCGAGTGCACCATCAACGAATTCGATGTTGCATAAATAGGTCAGTGCATTCTCGAGATCTTGTGTAGGAAAAGAGATAATAGTTGTTTTCTTCGTTAACGCTCAGCCAAATCTCATCGAGTGCACCATCAACGAATTCGATGTTGCCTAAATAGGTCAGTGCATTCTCGAGATCTTGTGTAGGAAAAGAGATAATAGTTGTTTTCTTCGTTAACGCTCAGCCAAATCTCATCGAGTGCACCATCAACGAATTCGATGTTGCCTAAATAGGTCAGTGCATTCTCGAGATCTTGTGTAGGAAAAGAGATAATAGTTGTTTTCTTCGTTAACGCTCAGCCAAATCTCATCGAGTGCACCATCAACGAATTCGATGTTGCATAAATAGGTCAGTGCATTCTCGAGATCTTGTGTGGGAAAAGAGATAATAGTTGTTTTCTTCGTTAACGCTCAGCCAAATCTCATCGAGTGCACCATCAACGAATTCGATGTTGCCTAAATAGGTCAGTGCATTCTCGAGATCTTGTGTGGGAAAAGAGATAATAGTTGTTTTCTTCGTTAACGCTCAGCAAAATCTCATCGAGTGCACCATCAACGAATTCGATGTTGCCTAAATAGGTCAGTGCATTCTCGAGATCTTGTGTAGGAAAAGAGATAATAGTTGTTTTCTTCGTTAACGCTCAGCAAAATCTCATCGAGTGCACCATCAACGAATTCGATGTTGCCTAAATAGGTCAGTGCATTCTCGAGATCTTGTGTAGGAAAAGAGATAATAGTTGTTTTCTTCGTTAACGCTCAGCCAAATCTCATCGAGTGCACCATCAACGAATTCGATGTTGCATAAATAGGTCAGTGCATTCTCGAGATCTTGTGTAGGAAAAGAGATAATAGTTGTTTTCTTCGTTAACGCTCAGCCAAATCTCATCGAGTGCACCATCAACGAATTCGATGTTGCCTAAATAGGTCAGTGCATTCTCGAGATCTTGTGTAGGAAAAGAGATAATAGTTGTTTTCTTCGTTAACGCTCAGCCAAATCTCATCGAGTGCACCATCAACGAATTCGATGTTGCCTAAATAGGTCAGTGCATTCTCGAGATCTTGTGTAGGAAAAGAGATAATAGTTGTTTTCTTCGTTAACGCTCAGCCAAATCTCATCGAGTGCACCATCAACGAATTCGATGTTGCATAAATAGGTCAGTGCATTCTCGAGATCTTGTGTGGGAAAAGAGATAATAGTTGTTTTTCTTCGTTAACGCTCAGCCAAATCTCATCGAGTGCACCATCAACGAATTCGATGTTGCCTAAATAGGTCAGTGCATTCTCGAGATCTTGTGTAGGAAAAGAGATAATAGTTGTTTTCTTCGTTAACGCTCAGCAAAATCTCATCGAGTGCACCATCAACGAATTCGATGTTGCCTAAATAGGTCAGTGCATTCTCGAGATCTTGTGTAGGAAAAGAGATAATAGTTGTTTTCTTCGTTAACGCTCAGCCAAATCTCATCGAGTGCACCATCAACGAATTCGATGTTGCATAAATAGGTCAGTGCATTCTCGAGATCTTGTGTGGGAAAAGAGATAATAGTTGTTTTCTTCGTTAACGCTCAGCCAAATCTCATCGAGTGCACCATCAACGAATTCGATGTTGCCTAAATAGGTCAGTGCATTCTCGAGATCTTGTGTGGGAAAAGAGATAATAGTTGTTTTCTTCGTTAACGCTCAGCCAAATCTCATCGAGTGCACCATCAACGAATTCGATGTTGCCTAAATAGGTCAGTGCATTCTCGAGATCTTGTGTGGGAAAAGAGATAATAGTTGTTTTCTTCGTTAACGCTCAGCCAAATCTCATCGAGTGCACCATCAACGAATTCGATGTTGCCTAAATAGGTCAGTGCATTCTCGAGATCTTGTGTGGGAAAAGAGATAATAGTTGTTTTCTTCGTTAACGCTCAGCCAAATCCCATCGAGTGCACCATCAACGAATTCGATGTTGCCTAAATAGGTCAGTGCATTCTCGAGATCTTGTGTGGGAAAAGAGATAATAGTTGTTTTCTTCGTTAACGCTCAGCCAAATCTCATCGAGTGCACCATCAACGAATTCGATGTTGCCTAAATAGGTCAGTGCATTCTCGAGATCTTGTGTGGGAAAAGAGATAATAGTTGTTTTCTTCGTTAACGCTAAGCCAATACGTCATTTCAGTCTCCCCCAAATCTCTTCTCATAAGAAAGTATACGATGCGTGCACTGCGGTAAGAGAAACATATCGGTAAGAGAGAGTCTGAATGACAGTACGTCACTGCGACGCTTTTAGCGCAGATGGAAGGAAGAGGAATTGAGCCTAATGACATTTATATAGAGTTCGAACTTGATCTCACCAAACTTGTCAAGCCTGCCTCTCATGTACAAAGTTACGCTAATATCTTGGTATTTAAGTGAAATGTACCAGGTTTTCGATCAAATCATCGGTAACTATTATATTTATTTAATGGTTGTTACATTGCATACAGAGGCGGGAATAACAGTTGCCAATTAAGGTTGTACGTACGTCATCTACTCTACTAACGACCGTACAATATTTTAACTATACAACAGACGAACTCGATAACTTTGACCAAGTGTTTAATTTTAGGTTAACTTCCACTTTTATTGTTCAGTGGAACAATAAAAGAGAAATAAACAGAACTGACTTGTCTATTATTTTATTTTATTTCAATAAAGGTTTGAACTATAAAAATAAACGCATTTTCAAACTATTAAAAGGTATTAATTTAGATGTGTCTACTAGTTGTAAACATAAAATAATGCATTTTGGAAATTCTAGATTAAAATAAATTACAGTATAAGGTTAAACATTGATGTTATGGAACAAGTGTCAAATTCTTTATAATTAACTCGAAACACCAAATTACTAATTAAAAGCCAAGTTTTTGGATTGTATGCTGTATGAGATATTTGTGCTAATTGAAAAGTGACGCTTAATTATTTATTATAATTATCTTCAGGACTTTCATGATCATAGACTATACGATATAATCCTCGGCTATTTGCGACTGGCCCGGGCCATTTTCCTGTTTTCTGAGCCACCCGCAACTGCTTCTTAATAACTTACCTACTAGCTTCTCCTAGGTAAACTACCTTTTTATTACCTGAATAATAATATCCGAAATGTTATCAAATATTTGAAAAGTACGTATCAAAATAAGATTAACGATATAAAATAACGAAACTATTGAGAGATAGGCTGTTTAAAGTTTGTAACAATACAGTTGGTTTTATGTAATAATATGAAAGTGAAATTTCATTATTATTGTATAACAAATCATTATAACAATGTTATAAAATTAATATTACATTGCAGTTTTTTAATGACATGGTTTTCATATAACGAGTCTCAAAGGGAAAACTTGTGGTTTGTTTTATGATGACACCGACACATGGAACATTTGACTTTCGCAGCGGAAATCTGACTCAGTGATTAATTAAAAGCTTACAAATTAGTGGGGTTAGAATTACAACTCCTAAAATGATGTTTAGTTTTTAGTGTCGTAACGCACTCTTTAACAATGCGTGCTACAGTATAATAAGCTGACACCAACACAATTGGATTATAGATTTAACATATTGACACTATCGAATACGACATTTGACCTATAGATACTCATAATTAATCATTATCAATATAATAAACGGCCACCAATACAATCGGATTATGATTATCAATTTTAAATATCGATACTATCGAATACGACATTTCACATATAGATATTCATAATTAATCGTTGATAACTTTCTTTATTTTGACTAGTGATGTCATTACCAGTTGTTATATATGCTGCAGCCACAATACGATTAGAATAAAACATCAAATAACAAAAAAGAAGATGTCAAATATGTAAACCCAAGATCAACAATTATTGTATATAACATACATTTTACCAGTGTGACAGCTCAAATTTGATTGGAATACAATTTGTAATTGCCTTTAAATCATCTTTCATGTAGTAGTCTGAATTTTGCTGAAGCTTTAAGTCCTGAAGTTATATTCAACTTTGATTGGTATGAGATAAACTGATAAATCAATACATTGACAGTTATAATGTTGATATTTAAAACTATTGTTTATTTGTTAAACATTGATTTACATGAAACATCAATAGATATTTAATATTGAGTTTAAATATTATCACACCAATGAATAATCAGGCGCAAGTTAATTACTTATGTGTTTATTATATTGATATATTTCCGCTCTTTTAGTGAACCAGTTTTTCATAGTATAACAATTGTTTTTCCGAGCCGCAGCTTCATTAGATTTGATGAATTGATTTTCTAGTAATTGGACTGTAAAGGTAATTTTATCGCAATTAAAGTATTTCCTCTATCAATACAGATCTTTTAATTGCCAAAGCGTCATATTTGACGTTTTATCTGTAAATCTATAAGGATAATTTGATGATTTAATACTTTGTCATCAATTCTAAATTATTCCTAAAAGCTTTATTAATTTGTAATTTATCAAGTTATAGTTTAATTAGAGTGTTAAATAAAGGGCATACTTAATTGTATTCTATTAACATTTCAATTGGTTTAGGAATGTTCAATTGGTTCATATGTCATAAAAGAATGTAGATTACTGACTTTCTTTTAATTTTTTGTTTGAAGGTTATTTTTGACGATGGAAGGATTGTGAAGGAAACAGGAATTTTCCGGACATTTGCCATCGTTCAGTGAAACAAGAAAACAGTAACACTACGTTTCGAGATCTGCAATCTGATCTCTTCTTCAGGTAAAGAACTAACCTAATACATAATTACAAACTAGGTTAAAATAAACAAATCTTACTAAAGCGTTGTGGCACGCCTAAGTCAGGAATCACAACCTACATGTTGTTTGTCAACTTCACTAACTCTATAGATTCCAAAAACTGTGTTTACAGTATAAAATGTAGCTGCAATAGGGAATACATAGGCGAGACAAAAAGACCACTAAACATAAGGATAAAAGAACACAAAGAAAACACGAGAAAGGGTCTCACAGAAAAGTCAAAAATTGCACACCATTGTTGGTCCGAAGACCATCATATGAATTGGGATGAAGCCCACATAATACATCGGGAACCACATTTCTTCAAAAGGAAAATTAATTGAGGCAACATACATTAAATTGGCAGACCAACCAATCAGTCAACCATCAGTCGAGATTAGGCCGCTTTGGTTGCCAATTCTAAAAAATGAACTAAAGAGAAAACCAAAAGTATCAAACGGATCGGATATTTGTAATAAACCAATGCGGAGTCACAATATGGTTTTAAGAAGTTCATCTCGCATGAACCAATAATAACGAAAGGGCCCATTCCTGTCCCCCTTCCCTTGTATTTCCGCCATCTTGTTTTAGCCAGCCGTCACGATTACCATTGGCTAGTCCCTATGGTCAGTCGTAGGTGGTTAGTAGACGAGTGAAGACGTATTGTGACCTGTATTCCGTAGTTTAGTTTTAATGATTAGTGTTTTTGTATTAAGTGCATGTCTATAGAGTTAGTGAAGTTGACAAACAACATGTAGGTTGTGATTCCTAACTTAGGCGTGCCACAACGCTTTAGTAAGATTTGTTTATTTTGACCTAGTTTGTAATTATGTATTAGGTTAGTTCTTTACCTGAAGAAGAGATCAGATTGCAGATCTCGAAACGTAGTGTTACTGTTTTCTTGTTTCACTGAACGATGGCAAATGTCCGGAAAATCCTGTTTCTTTTAATATTATATTCTTCCCTAAGAAGCGCATTTTTGCTGGCTTAAACCCTCTAGTAGAAGCCACACATGACAAAACCGATATGTCAAGTAATAGTGTTAGTACGTCTAGGAAACCTTACCTATCCAGAATATCCTGTTGCTCTGGAAGCAGAGAAAAGGTCCTTTCAGGACTAGTACAATTTCTTAGCTTCTTGTTCTAAGAGGACAGAAAAAGTTGACATGACTGAAAACTCTTATTACTCTTCATTACATTGGCAGAAGCGGCCCCTATCACCGACCTTACTCATCCTGAAAATCCTATCACTCCAAAAACAAGCTCAAAGATCCTTTTAGGATGAAGTTCAATGAAGGTTATCCTCCTCTGTTGTTGTTGCAAGTGTACAAAATGTTGTATATGCTGAATTGCAATGCTCCTGCTCTTCAATATGATTTTTTAATTATAAAATTTATAGTTTAACATATTATTTTCTCAATAAAAGTATGTACAAGTATATAAATATGTTTGCTATCTTAACAGTTAGTACTGTGATGGCATCTGTAACAATCCATTCTAACTTATTTATTTATTAACGGCAATATACCATTTTACATATAAGGATATTAAGATTACAATATATATTATAGAAAAAATACAAAAGTATAAATAAGGAACAATACAATAACATGTTACAAGCACGCCAACCAACATGTGTAGCTATAAGCCAAATCAATAAGCAAACTTAGTACTGAAACAGTGGTTCAATAAATAGTGTTAACACTAGGAAAATCATTTATATAACAATAACAGTATTAGCAATAATAGCAAACATAACCGTAACAATGAAACAACGCTAACGTACATTAACATAAAGCAACCAGTAAACTCGTGGTAATAAATAACATTAATAGACTATATAAGGTAATCGAATCTAATAATAATAACAAAATATAGAAGATAAGGTATACAACACTATAAACAATAATATAATATAACGACTTAGAAAGTAAATTGATTAGACTCAGATGGAAGCGAGAGGGCTTGCCTCCTGAAAGTGTGGTGGGTCATTCCAAAGAACTCCAGTTGAGATCCATTTCTCAAGCGCATAAGACGAGGGACTGTGCTGTGGTAGGCATACACAGTGTGATAGTGATGTCTGCTAAAAGTCCGTGTCAGGCGAGTTTTCTGTGGAATATGGATGTCGATCAGCTGATGGAGCTCGGGGCTGTTAAGTA